>NW_024031830.1:0-13783 GCF_002237135.1 Teleopsis dalmanni | reverse complement strand
ATTGGAGGTGACTTCAATAGTAAACACTACTTTTGGAATAACGCTCAAAACTGCATTAATGGTACCAGATTATACAACTGGTATATAAACAATTGTATTAACCTCAATATTAATCTTGTTGCCCCCAACGAGCCAACACGCTTCAATGCGACACTCGACTTTTTCTTCACTGACAACTGTCTCTCCGACATGATTGGAAATACTTCAGTCGTTGATGGCGTTGCTGACCATCAGGCTGTTGTTTTACCTCTCACAGGCTGTAGAGCCCTCCTATCTGCCCCTCGTACGTATTTAAATTTCGCTGCCACCTGCTGGGACAGCTTCAATTCCACTCTTGACAGAATGATTTCCTCCCTTGACCTTCCTGTAAATAGGAACCTATCACCTAATGAAATTGACTGTGTCACTTCACAACTTGAGAGCATTCTTTCTGCAACTATCGAAGAGCATGTCCCACTGACCCTTCTTAAAAAGTGCCACCAGGTTCCTCTTGATCCTCTTACTGTTGATCTAATCCAACGTCGCAAAGTTCTTCGCCGTAGGCTATATCGCCTCAGGCAAACTAACTCTCCTCGATTTCAGCTCATGCGAGCTATAATTTCCACTCTTGATAATATCCTTACCCAAAGGATCAAGTTGGCTAGAAATAATCATTTCAATGCCTTAGTTCGTTCTGCTAAATGCGACTCTGATGTCTTCAAAAAAGTTAAGCAGATCTGTGGCATTAAAAAAGTCACTCCTGACATCACCATCAATAACAGAAGTTTTTCTGATGACTCAACCAAAGCCAATATATTTGGCGAAACCTTTGAGCTTTATCATAAGGTCTCCCTCGGTGATGGAAATCCAAATTTCAATACAACGGTCTGCAATTTTGTCCGAGACCATTACGAAAACTTCGGACAAAGCATTACTAACTTCAGCACCAGCTACCCAGCCAACAGTGCTAATACTCTTGACCCAAACGGGTTCATTACTCCATCAGGTCTCTTCACCATCCTTAAGTCAAAAAGACCTAAAAAATCTTCTGGACTGGATAGAATCTCCAACCACGCTATGCGAAATCTGTCTCCTCTCTTTTTTTGCACATGTGCGATTATCTTTAATCACTCTTACAACATTGGTCACTTTCCCAGGCCTTGGAAGAGAGCCATTGTCATACCTGTCCATAAAAGCGGTAAGCCTCATACTCTCCCCTCAAGCTACCGTCCCATTTCCTTACTTAGCTCACTAAGTAAACTTTATGAATCATTCATTGCTAGTCAACTTAAGTCCCACATAACAGAAAAACGACTTCTCCCGAACTTCCAATTTGGTTTTCGTAACAAAACCTCAACCACAGACGCGCTTAGTATTTTCCAAAGTGATATCTGTGTAGGTCTCTATAACTCTCAACCCACCGTGGCTGTGAGCCTAGATATTGAGAAAGCTTTTGATACTGTTTGGATTGAAGGCCTTGTCTACAAGCTCCACCAATACAATTTCCCCCCGCTCCTTTGTAGCATTGTCTACCAATTTGTGTCAGGAAGAAAATTTATGGTTCGTGTTGGTTCTAGCCTTTCTAGGGAATTCCTTGTAGCAGCTGGTGTCCCTCAGGGTTCTGTACTTGGTCCCATACTCTTTAACATCTACACTTCAGACATTCCTATCCCTCCCCCAAATGTCAAGCAGCTCTGCTTTGCAGATGACTGTCTAATATACTCCAAATCGTCTTATACTCCCAGGGTCTCTAACTCCTTAAACCAGCATTTAGGAAATCTTTCTTGCTTTTACCATAAGTGGAAGCTCAAATTAAACCCCCTCAAAGTCTCTGCCATTGCCTTCACTGGCTATGCACGAAATCGTCCAAGCAGTTATAACCCCTCTAACATTAAGCTTAAACTTAATGGGACCCCCATTAAACTTGTTGACAAGTTTAAGTACCTTGGAGTTATGTTCTCTCCCAAACATAACTTCATTCCCCACATCGATTATATTGTCAAGAATGTGTCCTTCCGCCATATGAGCCTTAAAAATGCGTTAAGACGCCACAACCAGCTAAATATTCAAGCAAAACTCTTGTGCTATAAACAACTCATTCGCCCTCTTTCCACCTACTCCTTTCCCATCTGGTCAGGCATCTCCTCGGCTCAAATGGAACGCCTACGTGCGTTAGAAAGAAAAATTCTCCGCGACTGTATAAATTACAAGCGCAAGCCTAATGGCAAACATCACCGTATAAATTTTGTTTACAAATCCGCCAATATCGAGCGGCTTGACGATTATCTATTGTCCCAAGCTCGTCGATACTTTACTAGGGCCCATAACCTCCCCCCCGACGTTCTGAGATCTGATCAGCTACCAACTGATCTGTTACTCGCTATGAGGCATAAACCTCCCCAGTTCCTATCCCTCCTCCTGGACGACATTGCCCAATCTCCCCCTGTAATCCCGTTTTACAACCGTGGTTACAGTAATCCCCTTCAACGTGTGTACTTATAAATAGCCCCTCAAACTCAATTTAAGTAGTATTCCGTCTCACCGTTTTCATTCTTCAAATTTCATGGCTTAGATATATTTACTATTGTAAATGTTAAGCCTTACTAGTAATTGTTTTCACTCCAATCGTTGAAACTGGAATGGGGTTCCTAGTCCTGGACCTTCACGGTCCCTTGCTTGGAATCTATTCTCTATGCATTCCTAAGAGGTGGTTTTAGTGGGTTCAAGTCTCACACTGTGGCTTTTGATGCTTTCCACCTACTGCAAAAAAAAAAAAAAAAAAATCATTAAAAAAAAATAGATCCAATTTTTATAAATCTCAACTACTAGAAACTCAACTCAACTATGTCTGGTCGTGGTAAAGGTGGTAAAGTTAAAGGCAAGGCAAAGTCACGATCAAATCGTGCTGGATTACAATTTCCAGTTGGTCGTATTCATCGATTATTGCGTAAAGGCAATTATGCTGAACGCGTTGGTGCAGGTGCTCCAGTCTACTTAGCTGCCGTTATGGAATATTTGGCTGCTGAAGTTCTTGAATTGGCTGGCAATGCAGCACGCGATAATAAGAAGACAAGAATCATTCCTCGTCATTTACAGTTGGCCATACGTAATGATGAAGAATTGAACAAATTATTGTCTGGTGTTACAATTGCACAAGGTGGTGTACTACCAAACATTCAGGCTGTACTTTTGCCAAAGAAAACAGAAAAGAAGGCTTAAATTATTTTATTTTATTTATTAAAATACGAATACATATACGTGGAGAATTAACTATCAATTAATCCGTCCTTTTCAGGACGACAAAATTTATTTTATTAAAGAAAATGTATTTCATTAAATCAATTGATATAAATATTGTACATACTATCATACCTACCCTACTAACTTACACAAGCCATACTTTAAAACACTTAACAATCAATCATTTCTTGCCTCGCCCTTCTGTTCCGTTACATTCCTGGAAGACCTTCATGAAATCGAAATCTTCGAAAATTGTAAATCAGCCTACATAACAGATAAAATACATAGCATTGTTAGTGTATAACTTAACACTGCGTTTTGCTACATAGTAATAATTTTTTTTTTTGTTTTTGGGCAGCAGGTATTAACCAGTTTTTATACATACGAGTGTGTATGCGTTCCAATTGACTTCCTAGAAATCAGGTTCGCTGTGCCACTATTTTTTAAGAATGCAAGTTTATTATTCAGGGTTAGATAATTGAAGTGTTACCTATTCAAGCGATCACATTATTTTTTTATTGATTCAAATTACAAAAATTTGTGAAAATAATTAAAATTTCACAATCCATTCACTCTAGCTTGATGTGGCCACCTTTTGTCTTGACTATGGCTGTGATCTTCCAGTATTTTGGCCTATTCCTGAATAAAAGCTTTCTTCAGCGTATCGAAACTGGCTTATTTTTTAGTTCTCAACTTGCTCTCCAAATTGGCCCAGCGTAACAACTCCTTTGCTCATTCGAGTTTAACTTTTTGTTGCTTTGGTGCAAGATCTTGTGCCTTGGAACTTTTAAAGCTTTACCTTGAGCTTATTTTGGAAAATGCGTCAGATGCTTCGTTCAGATATTATCGGTTCTTTGGCCATTTGATTAGTACTACGACGTGGATTTCGTTTAAGTCGAGCCTTCACTTTCCGAACCATTTTAGGCAATGTTGCTGTTTTTTTTTTTGTCCACCACTATAGCATTTGGTGACTCTGCCTGAGCTATTATAACGATTTAAGGTACGATACACAAACATTTTATTCACATTGAGATATTTGAGCTCAAGCACAATAGCTAGTTGTAATTTTCCAACCAAATATAATGCAATCACACTTATTTTTTAATTCCATTTCGAATAATATTAGTTCTATAAAACTTAGACGCAAATGCTTGTGGTAACTTGTAAACAATATAAATAGCTGTCATTCATATGAATTTGACGTAGTTGGCAATATCAGTTTGACAAACATATCGCTGTGTAATTTGTAACACTTCAATCGCCTAACCCTATATATTATTAAGAATCTTTTAATATTTATCATAGATTCGCGTATCAATAAATAGATACATAAATCTTCGCAGGTAGTATAATCTAAGTTACAATAATATTAATATTATATTTGTTACTAATAAAAATGTACAAAACAAATAACGTTGCCAGGCCAATAGCATAAAGTTTCATAATTACCTTTTTGAAATCAAGAACCTAATAATTTTGTGCCAAATATTTGTATTTATTATTAAATAAATGTGATACAATTATTAAAAAACATTAATATTCATAATATAAAGAAGGAAACATATAAAAAATAATTATTTTTCTTTTAAAAGTTTTAAAATTTATTTATTTATTTACTAAACATCTTATAAAATTTTCAAAATGGTAACACCTAATTTATCTCATTAGAAATTCTGGTATGTACCAACAATCGCTGCCATACCGACATAATTGACTATTTCCCCTAAATATACTCGAACTCGCACACGGCCTAAATGTTTACTATTATTATCATAGTTACTATTTCAATATTTTGGTATTGTAATATTTATTATTATAGATAAATTATTTAAAGGTAGAGTTTTTAAAATTTGTATCTGAATTAGTTTTATAAAATATTCTATATTTTATAAAAGATTTATGGCAGTAGATGGAAAACATCCAAAGCCACTGTGTGAGTCTTGAACCTACTAAAACTAGCTCTTAGGAATGACTATGGAAGATTGCAGCCGCAAGTTTATATATATACTTCAGTATCTATTTAAATGTTATCCATATCCATGTTAGTTTATAAAAAAATTCATCTTAAATTTTAACATTTTATGTCGTATATCACTCCTTATAAAAATGTTAGAATACGCACATTTAATTTTAATTTTATTTTAATTATAAAGTAATAAAAAGAACATTTTTTTTAAATATACATATTTAATAAAATACTTATAATAGTCAAAGTTAAATAATTAAATTATAATTATAAAAGAAAAAGTAAAATGATTTCATTCTTATATATTTTTAATCATGTATGTAGATATAATTTTTTTTTATGAATTCTATTAAGTAGGATACGTACAGTTGTTATTCGAATGATATTGAAAACTATAAATTTAATTGCTGATATGTTATTAATAACGTTTATATATAATAATTTTTCACATGATTAAAAATTATTTAAAACTTGTAATAAAATTTTAAAAATAATACGTATAGAAAATCTTAAAACATATCTTAAAGTAAACGAATTCAATGTAACATGTTAACATTATGGATGGATATCTAATCTCAAATAGACACTATTTGATATAATTAAAAGTGATAATCTTATATTCTAATTAAAATACAATATATTTATTTATAATTATTTCTATTAGTGCTTTGAAATTTTAAACTTTTATATAAATTGAGTTAATATTTCAAAATAGGATAAAACATAAGCATTCAAAATGTTAAAACTGACGTTTTTATGCATCTCGTGTTTTATTAAATTTGCATTTATAAATATATGAAATATATAAAACCATATATATAATTTAACAGAGAATTGAATAAACTATTTAATAAATAATTTAATATATAAATTATACAAAAGATAACTTTAAAATATTCTAATTTATTAACAAGTTCAACTATAGATTTACAAAATTTAAAGTTTAAACCAATTTTTATATATTTTATATAATTATAATTAGTATAAAAATGAATGTAATAAAATATTCAATATCTTCTTTACTTAATTTGATTTAAATAATTGTGTTTAATTTACTTGGTCTATTTAAAATTAATAATAAATGTTGAAAAATTTTTTCAAACTCAGTAGAAATATGTATTAATGAAAAATTTTTATAAATGCGCTCTTCTCGGCGCTTCGTACAAAGTGAGCTAAGCTACCATAAAAATGCGAAAAAATATTCATAAGTAAGAATATTACGGAATATTAAAAAGCAAATATGTCTGAAGCTGTTGCCGTTGCAAATACAGATTCTCCAAAGGAGATAACTGCCGTTCCTGAAAAGAAAGTTGCTGTTAAAAAGGCAACAAAAGTAAAAAAACCTTCTGCAGCTCCATCTCATCCATCAACACAACAAATGGTTGATGCATCTATCAAGAACTTGAAGGAACGCAGCGGATCTTCATTGTTGGCAATTAAAAAGTATATAAGTGCCACATATAAATGTGATGCCCAGAAATTGGCTCCATTTATTAAAAAATATTTGAAAACTGCTGTAGCTAATGGCAAATTGATACAAACAAAAGGAAAAGGTGCATCTGGTTCATTTAAATTATCAGCTGCTGCTGCTAAGTCTCCTAAATCGTCTGTCGAGGGTAAGAAAAAGAAGGTGCCATCAGGTGTTACGAAGAAGAAGGTTACTGCATCATCTGCAGGTACTAAAAAGTCAAAGGCAAAGGTATCTGGAGAGAAAAAACCTAAAAAATCTGCGGCAGCTAAGAAGAGTGTTGAAAAGAAAAAAACTGAGAAAGCTAAAGTTAAAAGTGTTAAAAAGATTGGATCTGTTAAGGCTAAGCCAGCTAAACCAAAGTCTACTTCTACAAAAGCTAAAACGGCCGCAAAACCTAAAAAAACTGCCGTTAAAAAAACATCAGTCAAGAAAACTGCTGCAAAAAAATAATTTTAAAAATCAAACTTTAAATTCATCAAAACAGCCCTTTTTAGGGCTACAAAATATGTGTAAAAAGAAGATAAGAAGATTCATTATTTATTTATTTATTTATTTATTTTATAAAATGTTTTAGTATATGGTATACCTATTGCGTTTATTAATGATCGGTCACTAAAGATTGAATAATCACCTATCGAAGTTAGGAATTCAATCCAACTCAGACTGCAGATACTGTAGAGAAGAGAGAAACTGCATACTATGTGCTTGGGTAGTGCCCACTGATGCACAAACGGAATAAACACCTAGGAGGGTATTTCATGGATCATAAATATTCAAGACTAGGAAAGATGGACTTTATATTGTCTTTCATTAAAGAAAACGGACTTGGAGAAACACTCTAACCCGAGTAATGGGCACAATATACCTTGTAGGTCACAGTGCACGATCATTTCTTTTAATAATACCTCATGAATAATATGAAGAAATTCTTTTATTCTGTAATGCGCTATAAATTTAATCTCTAATAAGCAAACAAAAATTCTTTATGCATTTAAAAAAATTATATTCTCTTATTTAGACATTATGTGCAATACTTCACATCATTCTTAAGTTAATAAATATTTATCTTATTCTATTATATTTAATATCCAATTATTTATTTATTATAGTAATGACCATAAAATATTATATATCAAAATATGTCATTTATTTGATGAAATACTCACTTGTATATATTTTATTCACTTAATTTCATTTTTAAATTCTATTTTAAATAAATAAAAATAGTGGTTTATGCTAATTTTATTTATTATTATATAATGCTTCTAATTACACTTGTTAATTTATAACTAACACACCACACTCGGTACTCACTTGCAAGACGCTGCAAATTACTTAAAGATAACTTTAAAATATTCTAATTTATTTCAATAACAAGTTCTTTTATTTCTTTTCTTTATATAATATTGTCATAATTCACTTAATTCATATACGAATTTTTTTCACTTTCATTTTCCCCGGAAGCAGTTTGCTTGTTGAACACTTGGATTTGGATTTGGATTAAGATTAAGATTCAGATTCAGTGTGAGATTTGAATTCACTAAAACCACCTCTTAGGAATGAATGGAGAAAATTTTTGCACCATTGTGCGGAAACTTCAAACTGCAATATCTAACAGTCCGCAAATTACTCATATACGTCAGTTCTATTTATCTTATTCTATAAAAAAATTGAATGAGAATTATAATTAAGCCCGTAAGAAGCTAGTCCACATATATACTGCTAATGTAACAAAGAAATTGAGAATTATAATAATAAATATTTTGTACATTGTTAAACTGATCATTTTAATTATAAATTATACTCGACAGACATCAACCGATCAGGCTAATAATAAATTTTATTTTTTTATAATTTTAGAAAAATACCAACACATATATATGTAAATTTATCTCTTTAAGTGTAAGATTATTTGGGTCCTGAAAAGGACCATTGGGCAATATATTATTGCATTATTAAATCAATAATTGATTATTTGCTTAACCTCCAAAACCGTATAAGGTACGGCCTTGTCTCTTTAAAGCATATACGACATCCATGGCTGTAACAGTCTTCCTTTTGGCATGTTCTGTATATGTAACAGCATCACGGATCACATTTTCCAAAAATACTTTCAATACTCCACGAGTTTCTTCATAAATCAAACCAGAAATACGCTTAACTCCGCCTCGGCGAGCTAAACGTCTGATAGCTGGTTTCGTAATACCTTGGATGTTATCACGAAGAACTTTGCGGTGACGCTTAGCACCACCTTTTCCTAATCCTTTGCCACCTTTACCACGACCAGTCATTTTGTATTTAAATTTTTATAGATATGGTAGAACCGTTCGAATTCAAATTCAAACAATAAATGAAGTGACGACAGATGATTGACGACTATTTATAGAAAATATAAGCACTACGAAAGATATGAAAAATATTGGGTAAAGCAAAACAAAACATAAGAAAACAAAACAAAAAGAATAAGCAATATGAGAAACAATGAATGTTAAAACATGTGAATAGTTGAAACAGAACATCCAGGTATGATGAGAAAATTGAGCTATTCAATTGCGCTATTTTTTAAAATACCATATTGTAACATATCTCATAAATTATGGCTCGTACAAAGCAAACTGCTCGTAAATCGACTGGTGGTAAGGCACCACGAAAACAATTGGCTACCAAAGCCGCACGTAAAAGTGCACCAGCTACTGGAGGTGTGAAAAAACCACATCGTTATCGTCCAGGAACTGTAGCTTTACGTGAAATTCGTCGCTACCAAAAGAGTACTGAACTCTTGATTCGCAAATTGCCATTCCAGCGTTTGGTCCGTGAAATTGCACAAGATTTCAAAACTGATTTACGTTTCCAGAGTTCTGCTGTAATGGCTCTTCAAGAAGCTAGCGAAGCATACTTAGTGGGTCTTTTTGAAGATACTAACTTATGCGCAATTCATGCCAAACGCGTTACAATTATGCCAAAAGATATTCAATTGGCTAGACGTATTCGTGGAGAACGTGCTTAAGATTGGAAGCAATATAATTTTATAAATATACAAAAATCGGTCCTTTTCAGGACCAAAATTATATAAAGAAAAGAGATAAATAAAAATGACATGACTTATCCAGGGTTTGAAATTGCTTGACTATTTTCAATTGCTTATTTTTGACTATGAAAATAAAATAAGCAAAATGTAAATGTAAATGTAAATGCAACAATTATAATAGTAAGTTTATTCAAAGAAAAGAGATAATGATAAATTATATCATATAGATATAGTATAGACATAGCTATTAGAAGTAGCATAATATATATTAATATGTATATGTATCATATGTATACTATTATTAGTATCATATAGTATATCATTAGACATAGAATGTTTCACGTCATAACATTTAATTGAATCAATATGTTTTATTTTTCTTTTGCTGTAAGCAGAAAGCATCAAAAGCCATAATGTAATGTAAATGACTTGAACTTACTAAAAGAACGTTTAAGGAATGAGTTGTTAAAGAGCTCCCATGAAATTGTATGTTTTCAAATTTAAAGCACGAATGCAAATATAGAATATATCAATTTAAAAGCGATGATAGTACTAAGACTGATGATAAGGATTAACACTCGTTAATTCAAGAGTTAACTCTATTTAGCAGGTTATATTATCCATGATCAAAAAACTGTAAGATCGTCAAAACTGACAGAAATTAATTTGTTGATTGAATCATTTATTCACTAACAACCAAACGATAGCTGATAATTCATGAAGAGACTGTCAAAGTTTTTTTTTTTTTTTATTTTTTTCTTCTATCAGTAGCCTTTTAAAAGAAATATCAAAAACAAAATATGTATCATATTTATATTATTATTATGTTGAGGCTAGTTGAGTCAGTGCACTTGAGCACTTTTACTTTCTATTAACAATAATCCTTGTCTGGATTATTGTTTATAACTTTATCAGATCTGCGTACCTCCCCGAGGAGCTTGCAACCATTCTGAGATTCAATAACGCGGTATTGGTAAGCCTGTCAGTTTTCGTAAATAATTTCAGGAATCTATACATATTTATAATATAGATAAATTATCAACTCAATTGAATATTTTTGTGGCCCTGAAAAGGGCCTTTTGAATAAGTGGTGTTTGTTTGATATAACGCAATTTACTTGGAACTAGTATACTTAGTGACAGCTTTTGTTCCTTCACTAACTGCGTGCTTAGCCAGTTCACCGGGAAGTAAAAGACGAACAGCAGTTTGAATCTCCCGACTAGTAATGGTGGAGCGCTTATTGTAGTGTGCTAAGCGCGAAGCTTCAGCAGCTATACGTTCGAATATGTCATTCACGAAGCTGTTCATGATGCTCATGGCTTTCGATGATATACCAGTATCGGGGTGGACTTGCTTTAACACTTTATAAATGTAGATAGCATAGCTCTCCTTCCTCCTGCGCTTCTTCTTCTTATCGTTTTTGGTTATATTTTTCTGAGCCTTTCCATCTTTTTTGGCTGCTTTTCCGCTAGTTTTTGGTGGCATGATTTCTGATTTTAAATTTTAATCGTCGATTTGGGGCAATTTCCGTTTCTATATAAACATTTTTCAAACGAAAGTTTAAAGCAATTTTTTATTTTAAATTGCGTTTAGAAAAAGTATATGAGATAATTTGTCGGCATCATTAAAAAAAAATGAAAAATGACGGAAGGATCATAAAAGACACTTCATTCAAGTCGTTGTTAAGTACGGTTGTGTTTTTTTAGTGCTCGTGCTAATTTTCAACTCGCAAATCATTCATTCGGCAATTATAGTGTAAAGTGAAATTAAATTCAAACTCGCGGTAGAGATATGTTAGTGAAATTCAAAATAACAAAATAAGTTAATAAAAAAATAAAAAAATTTTGTACCTGAATTTAAAGTGCAGTGCATATCGTTTACCTGTAGTGTGGTTTATTAAATAAGCAAACAATCGCCAAAGACGATTCAATTATTGTGTATACCTGCAAGGGAAAAAATAAAAATAAAATAAGGTTAATAAGTCATTACAAAATCGAAAGAGACAATAGTAATAAAGAAAGGAAAATAAAAACAAAACTAATTATTTAAAAAAAAACAAAAGAAAAAAGTGTGTCTTTAAAACTATATTTTTATAACAAGCAGTCAAAGGAAGTTTTGTGCATACCTGTTAAAAAAAGGTATCCAATCAAAAATAAAAAATTTTTTTTTTAAAAATTGCTTACTGGTGAGTGATTCATTTTTGTGAACTTATTAAACAAATTGAACATTAATTTTGAACATTATTAAATTTTGTATTTTGTGCTTATTTATATATATTATATATATATTTTTATGCACACTTGTATATGGTATTATATCTTTTAATTATATTTTAAATTAATTTTCTTGTATTTTCGTTCTGTCCGTCTGCATACCTCCTGTTCCTATGGATGTGGAGGGTGTAGGTTCAAATAGCGCCAGTAGCTCTGAATCGGAGCCTGACTCCACTATTAAACGGCGCAAAACATCTTCGCCTAAAAAAGATGAAAAAAACATTAGCTACAAAAAAAAATTTTTAGTCCTTTCTAAAAGGTTCAATGAAATTGAAAAGCTTTATCAAGCTATTTTGCATGAAAATGCATCTCTAAAACAAATGCTTCACGCTGATTACTCTAGCGATCTAGAAGTTGATCCTCAAGAAGAAGAGATCAGTACTCCATCTAGCCTATCGGCTACTACAGCCACTCCCGCCTCTTCTGATGCTGCTTTCGCAGCAAATTTCCCAGCTCTTCCAGTGCCCAAATCTAATGGTATTTTAACTAATGCTCCCATTCATACTACTACGACATCTGCCGTTCGTCTTACTTCCTCGCGCCCTTTGCCAGCGGCTGCCAAAGATAGTGGCAACACGGCCATTCCTCTCCCTTCAAGTATGCCAACTAGTGGCAAAACTCCCCCAGCTATCACTGTTCGTGATGTTAATATCAAAGAACTTCGCAGCAGCATCAAAGCTGCTCTTCCCAACTCTGCATACGAGTTCAAAGCCATTAATGGTAAAACTTTTCGTATCCTTACTAAATGTAAAGATACATTTTACAAAATAAACGCGGTCCTTAAAGACCTCAAAATTCCGAGTTTCGCTCCCATTCCTTCAGAAGACAAGATAACCCCTGTTCTTTTGAAAAATTTCCCTTCCTCATTTGATGAGGAAGATCTCAAGGCAGCATTAGCTACGGATTTACCTCAGTTCAGCTTCACTCGTGTTGCTAAATTTAGGCCTCCAGGGCGCTTCATAGCTAAGAATCCTGAGAGATATAACTCCACAATTTGGGAACTTCACCCAGCCCCTAATATGGACCTTCTTATGCTGCTTAGCATCACCAAGCTTCCATCATTAAATCTTATTGTTAAATTTGAGCGCAAAGCTCATCTTGAAGCGCCTCAGTGCTCAAACTGCCAGCGGTACTTCCATACCGCCAAATTCTGCAACTTTCCCTCTCGTTGCGTCCGTTGTGGTGGCTCGCATTCTAAAGGGGCTTGCACCCTTCCGCCTAAAGCCTTTGATCCAGTAACAAAGCAACAAATCCCGGAGACCCTTCCCAAATGCTGTAACTGTGGTCAGACTGGCCACCCAGCAAATTACAGGTGCTCTAAATTTAAGGAGCTTCGTGCTTCTCGCAATGCCAAATCTAAAGCCTCAACGGCTGAAACCCCTAACCGTCTTCCGACTAATTTTGTCAAGCCTGGTTCCTCTTTTGCTTCTATGGCTGCGATTTCTAGTGCTCCTCCGCGCACTGTTGCGTCCTCTGCGTCCGCTGCTCAGCCTCTCAATCCAAAAAAAATTGTCCACCCTGCTCCAATTAATAGCTCTCATAAATCCTCTGGCACTTCAGGCGCAAATATTGGCTCTCATATGCCTGATATTGAATCATTGTTTTCGTTTGCTTTAAGTATTAAGCAACAATTTTCCACTCTCACCTCACAAGTAGAGCGTAAGGCCTTCCTCACTCGTAAAGTATTTGAGTTCGTTTTATATGAATAATCTTAAGATTATTCTTATAAACGTAAACTCTCTCCGCTCAGAGCTTAAGCGTGAAGTTTTTCAAAACTTTCTTACGCATAGTAAGCCTGATGTTCTCCTTGCTGTTGAAACCAGAAT
>NW_024031829.1:0-13783 GCF_002237135.1 Teleopsis dalmanni | reverse complement strand
AGTTTGAGCAATGAAGCGTAAACGAAACATTGGACCACTAATTTTAAACAGCAAAAAACACAAGTGCAAAAAAAGATTTAATGAAATAAGTGTTATTTAACACTTACTTTGTGCTCAATGGTCGTTTGTAGATTCTTATCCAAATGCACCTTTATAATTTGGGTGCCATCAAATTTGGCACGAATACGTTTGCCTACGATCTCTGCTGGAAACACTAAATCTTCTAAAATAAAATACACAGCAGTTAAACTACGCGAACGGATTATTGCACCGTCTTGTTTTTACGAAAACTTTGTAGTTACTCGTTCACTATCTAAGTCTTTACGGTGCTGATATAACTCTTCCTCTTCAAGTGGTCCTTGCAAACCCTTATGAAATATATTTCTCATCCACCAGAAACTCCATCTCGAAAATATATTAGCGGTTGAGTAGGGATTCTTTGGGCGTTCAATTTTTCTTCTAGTCCGATTCATGTTAAATTTCTTTATTTACAGTTACGTTTGGTTATGATAAACCAAAAATGTAGTAATAAATTCGAAGTTCAAGAAATGAAGATAACCGACACGAGCACCACTCAATATGGTAAATGCAACAAAAATTTTTTAAATCGTGAATAACAGTAAATAGCAATGCAAAAAATTTACAATATTGTTTCAATGTTACAACAAAACTTTATAGACAATGTACGGTAAAATTACGCGTACTCGTTCTCGTATTCGTACAACAGAAATTATTTTCAAATAATTATTATTATTTTATTTTCAAAATTAATTCCTTATGCAAATCATGGCAAATTTGTTATTATATTCTGTTTAATGAATTATTATTTATTTAGACATATTGAATTAAGAGAATGTTTTGTATTTAATTTGTATGTTTTCGTATTTTTCATAGTAAATGAAAATTTTTATTGTGATCAGGAATAAAAAAAACGATCTAAACAAAACACTAATGTTTATACAAAATAGATAAATAAAAAAATAATTACTAAAGCTTTTACGCACGTGTGCAAATGTAAACAAAAGAAACTTTTAATAGATGTTAATGATTTGGTTTAATAAAACTAAAAACTTTTTTTAAATGTAATATGCTCTTTAAACATTCTGCACATATATAAGTATTTTGAGAAATGTGACAACATTGCATTTATGATGAAATCCATCAAATTATGTTTGTGTATGTTTATGAGAGAACAAATAGTAGAATGAATAAAAATTAAGCAAGAAAATATATTTTCTACAGTATAAGATAAATACATACGTAGAAACACACATATATATGATACATATGCATACAGAGAAAAATCACGGAAAAGTAAAGTTTCGGAAAGTAAATTTATAGAAGACAAAAAAAAACAAAAAAAAAACATTTAAAAATATTAGCTACAAAAAAAATAAATTTAAAAGCGACGACAAAAAATTAAATTATATTTAATAATCAAAACTAAGTTTTGTTTTATATTACGCGTACCTTATCTAAAAGTTGCAGAAAGTAATTTGGCTCCAGCCAGCAGCTTCAGCAAAAATTCACTCAAGTTGAGACGAAGAAGACGTAATAGCGCTGACGATTTACGAAGAAGACAACAAAAGCGAGGAACAGTTAAAACCTCATAAAAAAACAATATGAAAAACCGACAATATATAATCGAACGTACGAACGAAAGACAAGACGTCAAACTTTCTTTAGCTATTTTACTTGAGTTTATTTCTTTTAAATATTTTTTGCATTTACTTATTTATTAAATTTTTTTTAAATTCTGTTTTTAATAAACTTAGGAAAGTTAAAAATTTACCGAAACGTCTTGTTAAACACTTTAACGACGATGACGACATGGAATCAACCAGGCAAAATTTGTAGCAGATGTTTACTTGTTTCTCCTTTACTTGCTTTTATTTTTTATATTTTTTGCTTTTTCTTAATACAACAATATTATTTTTCATATGTTTTTGGCTTTATGCCTTTAAACAAATTTCACAAATTGTATGGTCACTTTTTTGTCTCACTGGCACATATGCGCAAGAATATGTACATACATATGTACATACATGCAGCAGAAGCATGTATGAGAAAATAAAAAAAAAATTGCTGTTTAACTTGCATTCTCACATTCGAAAAATATATAAATGAAAATTTTAATATTAATTTTTATTTATTAATAAACAAATTAAACTTGTATATTTATACTCCAAATATTACTTTTAATGTTCGAATGTTATAGAAACAAACTTTAATTGTATGAATTTTGTTATTTTCTGTACGTTTCTAGCAGTTTTATACACTGAACATACCGAAAAAAGAGTTTGTCAGCTGCAAGTTTTATTAGCGGCAAATTGTTATATATAATAAAATCACAAAATTTTAATTTTATTTTGGAATATAAAAACAATAATTATTGTTAAATAAACTCAAATTTATTTATGTTTTAACTATTTATTTTTAAATATTCACACACAATTTTCAATTTTCGCTGAAAATTTTTCCGTACACTACAGATCGCGACCGTATTGTTCAAACGCTGTAAACGTAATAAAACTGAAACACTGAGAAGTCGTGTATATAAATCAGTTTGTTTGGATTGTATTAGCAGACTTGTATGCAATACAATCCACAATGCTCTTCTCACCAATTGTTTAGTATAGTAACTGTATGATTTATATGCGTTCCTTCTCTTTCGAATAACAAATAAAATGTTATGCAGAAGTTTTACAGTTTATAAAACTGCACAATGAATGTGGATTGTGGAAATGCACTTTAATTGATATATTTTTCGGCTTATTAGTTTTTTTAAATATTTAAATTTTATATAACATGTATAAATATAAATTATTTAAATTATTTAAATTATTTAAATTATTTAAATTATTTAAATAATTTTTTTTAAATTTTTTTACAATTTTATGAATTAAATCATTTTTAATTGCAGTTTATTAATATACGTAAATAGTAAAACCCGCAAAGCAGGAAAATGAATTTTTACTTAATAAAATTCAATTAACTCAAAAATATATTATATATTAATTATATCAGCAAAACTAATGTAATAATTTAATAAAATTAAAAATTATAGCAATTTACATAGAAAATAACTTTCATATATAGAAAATAATTATTTTAAAGACATTTTTGACACTGATTTAAATGAATTTCTAGAGTATTCCGATGAATTTCGTCGAAATAAAAATTAAATGAACTCATAAAAGAATTTTTTAGCCGGTAAATTTGTGTAATTATTTACTATTATTAATTTATTAAGAAAAAAAAAATCTTTTTTTCTGCAAACTTAATCCTTAAATTAATTCGCAAATAATTTTATTATAAAAAAAGAATTCAATGAACCACTAAAAAGGTTTGATTCATGCATCAAATATATATGTATGTACTTTAGATAAAGTTTTTAAAGTCATTCTAAAATCAATTTTTTTTTTTTTTTGCTAAGGAAGCTATGTAAATATATAATAATATTTTATAGTATATCTAGATATCGTATAGGCTAATGTGCTTCTGATGTCGCAATTTTTGGCTGCACGTTCAAAAATTTTGTTTTACATGCAGTTCATTTACATGTACATGCGTACATTTTTAAATGCATTGGATTTCAATAATTTACTGCAGGCTTTTAGTTAACAAAGCATATAAGTTTTGATTTATTTTGTTTGAGGTAGCTCTGAAATTAACAAATAATAATTTAAGATTCAAAATAGTAATTCTTTGAGGAAATTGGCTACTTCTGCTAACAGAAAGGGAAGATAAAAAGAAAATTTGCAAACATCGCTTGCACAACAAATTAAACAAACTAACAAACACACCATATGTGTGTAGTGTGTAGTGCACGGCCTCAAAAACAAATAACTTGACTTCCAAGACGGTGGCCGCCTAAAATATTTATGTTCTATTCTGTGCAAACAAACAACAGCAAAAACGAAAATCGAAAAACTATATAAAAAAGTTGTTAAATAGAGAAAGAAGGAATAACAGAAACTGAACCGTTTGCTTGCAGTGAGAGAGCAGAGCAAGTGATTTTTGATCAAATTCACATACGAATAAGAGTAAAATGACAAGTGCAAAAAACTGCCGCGCAAAATTTATTTGCATAAAATATTTTTTGTTATATATTTGTTAAGGGGCAAATATATATTATAAGCTTATATATATTTAGTTTATTATAATTGTTTAAAAAAAAATTTGTAATATAAATTACAAATTTTTTATAAATTAATTTATTAGCGAATATATTGTTTTTCGCCCTTTCTCTTTCTCTGTTCCTTCTCTCGTAGTCAGACAACTCTCGCATACACACATCCATTTTCGTTTGGCGCTTCTTGAAATGAAGCAAAGTAAATTTCCAAAGCGAGAATTGAGATTAATATGTCCTCAAGTTTTCCTTTGATTGCAATGCATTCTTCTGTGAAGATTCGGCTAACTTGTTTGCTTTCCTCTAAAAAGTATAATAAAATATTTGAATACGTTTTAAATCTGTAAAATTAAATTTAAGCTAAAATTATTTATTTAGTACCACGAGTTCTACGGCTGGCAAATAATTTCTTCATCACAAACGATACAGAAATAGTTTTAATAAGACACTATTGAAGAGAATACTATTTTCGTACTAAACAAATTTATGTATTCAATCTAACATCAAGTAAAAAATTTACACTTAAATTTAATTGAAATTAAGTTCGTATGACAGTTATTTGATAAAATGTTTTTATAATTGGTGAATATACCCCGCCTACGAAAAAAATAAAAATAAACTAATTTAATTAAATTAATTTACCTTCAGCTCTAGCGCGTTTTTCAAATTCGTCAAATAAACGATTTACTTCATCCATTTCACGGCGTAAACGTCTTAATTGTGGATCATTTGGATCACCCTCACTTAAAAGTTTATCTGCGTCATCATTGAGTGCATGCCGTATCGCTGTACGCTGTTCTGGACCCATTGCAAGAAATTGGTCAAAGTCCCATCCTTTGACAACACGAATTGTAGCAAAAATCATATTTTGACGTAGACGTAAATGTTTTTTTGCCATAAGCTCACAAAACGATCGAATAACCGTTTAAGTCGTTCAGCAGCATCAATTGCCTCTTGGTCAGGAGGAGGCATTAATAAGCAAGCACTAGGAATTGAACCCTCTTGTCCTATTGAATTACGAATTCTCCATTTAACTCGACTAGAGTTATCGAGCAAGATACAAGTTTCTCCCTTTTCAATTTGTAGTTGACCTTGCTGCTTATAAGCACATATTGCTTGTACAGAGCATTGATTATTTACCGGTTGTCGTCTTTTATATATTGGAACAATTGTTTGAGCCCGATGGGTCAAATTAGCAACAGTTTCACTAAAAGCATTCAATTCTTCACGTAAATCCTGCATACCACGTAATAAAGCTTCACCTTGATCAAGACCAAAATCCGATTGAGAATATTTGCTATTTAAAATGTCATCACGCTTCACGAGTCATTGCTCGGCATATTTTATTTCAGCAAAAAATTGATGATATTCGGTAGCATGCTTTAAGTGGACTTCAAGACACAGTGTCAACTGAAGCAGCCAAGCCCATTGTTGTTGTAGTACGGCAACCCTCTCAGAGTCCCGGTACAGTTGCTGACAGAAGTCAAAATCAAACCAAGCGAAACAGACTTCGTAAAGTTACTGTGCAGAAACTTAGGTAATGTACGAACTCAACCTGGACTGCGACACGTTCAACAACCAGTCTTAGTACCCAGCGAGC
The DNA here is from genome assembly GCF_002237135.1 of Teleopsis dalmanni. Lineage (NCBI taxonomy): Eukaryota > Metazoa > Arthropoda > Insecta > Diptera > Diopsidae > Teleopsis > Teleopsis dalmanni. The sequence continues at coordinate 8,051 of NW_024031829.1, read as the reverse complement.
TGTCAGAGAGCAAGTATGTATTCCTACGCATCGATCGCGTTCCGACACCGTTAGAACAACTTTACGAGGGCCCTTATTAGATTATTTATTATTATGAAATTTAAATCAATAAAACAAATCCATAAAGAAAGTGTGTGAATTTTATGTTAAATTGAGTGTCAAATTTGATCAAGTGAATATTTTTTTATACAATATTAAATTTAACCGACACGAGCACCTCTCAATATGGTAAATGCAACAAAAATTTTTTAAATCGTGAATACAGTAAATAGCAATGCAAAAAATTTACAATATTTTTTGAATGTTACAACAAAACTTTATAGACAATGTACGGTAATTATGCGTACTCGTTCTCGTATTCGTACAACAGAAATTATTTTCAAATAATTCCTTATCCTTATGCAAATCATGCAAAATTGTTATATTATTCTGTTTAATGAATTATTATTATTAAGACATATTGAATTAATTGCTGCAAGTTAATTGCTACACTCATTAAATTTGATGAATGTTACCAATATATGAATAAGCTACAATTCAGTTTGAGCAATGAAGCGTAAACGAAACATTGGACCACTAATTTTAAACAGCAAAAAACACAAGTGCAAAAAAAGATTTAATGAAATAAGTGTTATTTAACACTTACTTTGTGCTCAATGGTCGTTTGTAGATTCTTATCCAAATGCACCTTTATAATTTGGGTGCCATCAAATTTGGCACGAATACGTTTGCCTACGATCTCTGCTGGAAACACTAAATCTTCTAAAATAAAATACACAGCAGTTAAACTACGCGAACGGATTATTGCACCGTCTTGTTTTTACGAAAACTTTGTAGTTACTCGTTCACTATCTAAGTCTTTACGGTGCTGATATAACTCTTCCTCTTCAAGTGGTCCTTGCAAACCCTTATGAAATATATTTCTCATCCACCAGAAACTCCATCTCGAAAATATATTAGCGGTTGAGTAGGGATTCTTTGGGCGTTCAATTTTTCTTCTAGTCCGATTGATGTTAAATTTCTTTATTTACAGTTACGTTTGATTATGATAAACCAAAAATGTAGTAATAAATTCGAAGTTCAAGAAATGAAGATAACCGACACGAGCACCACTCAATATGGTAAATGCAACAAAAATTTTTTAAATCGTGAATAACAGTAAATAGCAATGCAAAAAATTTACAATACTTTTTCAATGTTACAACAAAACTTTATAGACAATGTACGGTAATTACGCGTACTCGTTCTCGTATTCGTACAACAGAAATTATTTTCAAATAATTCCTTATCCTTATGCAAATGATGCAAAATTGTTATATTATTCTGTTTAATGAATTATTATTATTTAGACATATTGAATTAAGAGAATGTTTTTATTTAATTTGTATGTTTCGTATTTTTTTTCATAGTAATGAGAAATTTTTATTGTGATCAGAATAAAAAAAACACTAAACAAAAACTAATGTTATACAAAATAGATAATAAAAAAAATAATTACTAAAGCTTTTACGCACGTGTGCAAATGTAAACAAAAGAAACTTTTAATAGATGTTAATGATTGGGTTTAATAAAACTAAAAACTTTTTTTAAATGTAATATACTCTTTAAACATTCTGCACATATTTAAGTATTTTGAGAAATGTGACAACATTGCATTTATGATGAAATCCATCAAATTATGTTTGTGTATGTTTATGAGAGAACAAATAGTAGAATGAATAAAAATTAAACAAGAAAATATATTTTCTACAGTATAAGGTAAATGCATACGTAGAAACACACATATATATGATACATATGCATACAGAGAAAAATCACGGAAAAGTAAATAAAGTTTCGGAAAGTAAATTTATAGAAGACAAAAAAAAAAAAAAAACATTTAAAAATATTAGCTACAAAAAAAATAAATTTAAAAGCGACGACAAAAAGTTAAAAAAAAATACATTTTTTTTAATATTTAATAATCAATACTAAGTTTTGTTTTATATTACGTACCTTATCTAAAAGTTGCAGAAAGTAATTTGGCTTCAGCCAGCAGCTTCAGCAAAAATTCACTCAAGTTGAGACGAAGAAGACGTAATAGCTGACGATTTACGAAGAAGACAACAAAAGCGAGGAACAGTTAAAACCTCATAAAAAAACAATATGAAAAACCGACAATATATAATCGAACGTACGAACGAAAGACAAGACGTCAAGCTTTCTTTAGCTATTTTACTTGAGTTTATTTCTTTTAAATATTTTTTGCATTTACTTATTTATTAAATTTTTTTTAAATTCTGTTTTTAATAAACTTAGGAAAGTTAAAAATTTACCGAAACGTCTTGTTAAACACTTTAACGACGACGACGACGACGACGACGACATGGAATCAACCAGGCAAAATTTGTAGCAGATGTTTACTTGTTTCTCCTTTACTTGCTTTTATTTTTTATATTTTTTGCTTTTTCTTAATACAACAATATTTTAACTTTATAATTTTTTAAATAAGATTCCACAGATTTCATTTTTTAAGACGTGACTTATTAATTATTATTTTATATATATATTTTAATTATCTTACATATATAGTATCGAATGTACGATAAATTCGAACTTAACAGACTTTTCGAACAAAAAAAAATTCCAGCACACGTTCACAATCGTAGCAAGTTAGAGGCAGACTGAAATATACGACTGCTTGTATCGGAGCAGAAGAGAAATATGAAATTTTTTTTTGCACTACCGACAATAGAATTTAATGCGCTCTCATCGCTCTTTACACAGAATCTACACAATTTCACGCCCAACCAACCAACTAACCAACCACCTTATATGATTAATAATTTTGACCTTAGGCATTGAAAAATATATGCCGGTAGATTAAATGTAAAACTCTTTACGACAAAGATTTTATTTACAAACATATATACATACATGTGAACATATGTATATAAGCATACATATGTTTACTTGTGTATAAAGAAAGGTGATAAATTTTTGAAGATTATAAGCAAATATACATAAAAATATAAATTTGGAATATAAGAAAGATAAATTTTGATAAACTCCATCTCGAAAATATATTACCGGTTGAGTAGGGATTCTTTGGGCGTTCAATTTTTCTTCTAGTCCGATTCATGTTAAATTTCTTTATTTACAGTTACGTTTGGTTATGATAAACCAAAAATGTAGTAATAAATTCGAAGTTCAAGAAATGAAGATAACCGACACGAGCACCACTCAATATGGTGAATGCAACAAAAATTTTTTAAATCGTGAATAACAGTAAATAGCAATGCAAAAAATTTACAATATTTTTTCAATGTTACAACAAAACTTTATAGACAATGTACGGTAATTATGCGTACTCGTTCTCGTATTCGTACAACAGAAATTATTTTCAAATAATTCCTTATCCTTATGCAAATCATGCAAAATTGTTATATTATTCTGTTTAATGAATTATTATTATTAAGACATATTGAATTAATTGCTGCAAGTTAATTGCTACACTCATTAAATTTGATGAATGTTACCAATATATGAATAAGCTACAATTCAGTTTGAGCAATGAAGCGTAAACGAAACATTGGACCACTAATTTTAAACAGCAAAAAACACAAGCGCAAAAAAAGATTTAATGAAATAAGTGTTATTTAACACTTACTTTGTGCTCAATGGTCGTTTGTAGATTCTTATCCAAATGCACCTTTATATATAATTTGGGTGCCATCCAATTTGGCACGAATACGTTTGCCTACGATCTCTGCTGAAAACACTAAATCTTCTAAAATAAAATACACAGCAGTTAAACTACGCGAACGGATTATTGCACCGTCTTGTTTTTACGAAAACTTTGTAGTTACTCGTTCACTATCTAAGTCTTTACGGTGCTGATATAACTCTTCCTCTTCAAGTGGTCCTTGCAAACCCTTATGAAATATTTTTCTCATCCACCAGAAACTCCATCTCGAAAATATATTAGCGGTTGAGTAGGGATTCTTTGGGCGTTCAATTTTTCTTCTAGTCCGATTCATGTTAAATTTCTTTATTTACAGTTACGTTTGGTTATGATAAACCAAAAATGTAGTAATAAATTCGAAGTTAAAGAAATGAAGATAACCGACATGAGCACCACTCAATATGATAAATGCAACAAAAATTTTTTAAATCGTGAATAACAGTAAATAGCAATGCAAAAAATTTACAATATTTTTTCAATGTTATAACAAAACTTTATAGACAATGTACGGTAAAATTACGCGTACTCGTTCTCGTATTCGTACAACAGAAATTATTTTCAAATAATTCCTTATGCAAATCATGCAAAATTGTTATATTATTCTGTTTAATGAATTATTATTATATAGACATATTGAATTAATTGCTGCAAGTTAATTGCTAGACTCATTAAATTTGATGAATGTTACCAATATATGAAGCGTAAACGAAACATTGGACCACTAATTTTAAACAGCAAAAAACACAAGTGCAAAAAAGATTTAATGAAATAAGTGTTATTTAACACTTACTTTGTGCTCAATGGTCGTTGAATTCTTATCCAAATGCACCTTTATATATAATTTGGGTGCCATCCAATTTGGCACGAATACGTTTGCCTACGATCTCTGCTGAAAACACTAAATCTTCTAAAATAAAATACACAGCAGTTAAACTACGCGAACGGATTATTGCACCGTCTTGTTTTTACGAAAACTTTGTAGTTACTCGTTCACTATCTAAGTCTTTACGGTGCTGATATAACTCTTCCTCTTCAAGTGGTCCTTGCAAACCCTTATGAAATATATTTCTCATCCACCAGAAACTCCATCTCGAAAATATATTAGCGGTTGAGTAGGGATTCTTTGGGCGTTCAATTTTTCTTCTAGTCCGATTGATGTTAAATTTCTTTATTTACAGTTACGTTTGATTATGATAAACCAAAAATGTAGTAATAAATTCGAAGTTCAAGAAATGAAGATAACCGACACGAGCACCACTCAAATATGGTAAATGCAACAAAAATTTCTTAAATCGTGAATAACAGTAAATAACAATGCAAAAAATTTACAATATTTTTTCAATGTTACAACAAAACTTTATAGACAATGTACGGTAATTATGCGTACTCGTTCTCGTATTCGTACAACAGAAATTATTTTCAAATAATTCCTTATCCTTATGCAAATCATGCAAAATTGTTATATTATTCTGTTTAATGAATTATTATTATTAAGACATATTGAATTAATTGCTGCAAGTTAATTGCTACACTCATTAAATTTGATGAATGTTACCAATATATGAATAAGCTACAATTCAGTTTGAGCAATGAAGCGTAAACGAAACATTGGACCACTAATTTTAAACAGCAAAAAACACAAGCGCAAAAAAAGATTTAATGAAATAAGTGTTATTTAACACTTACTTTGTGCTCAATGGTCGTTTGTAGATTCTTATCCAAATGCACCTTTATATATAATTTGGGTGCCATCCAATTTGGCACGAATACGTTTGCCTACGATCTCTGCTGGAAACACTAAATCTTCTAAAATAAAATACACAGCAGTTAAACTACGCGAACGGATTATTGCACAGTCTTGTTTTTACGAAAACTTTGTAGTTACTCGTTCACTATCTAAGTCTTTACGGTGCTGATATAAGTCTTCCTCTTCAAGTGGTCCTTGCAAACCCTTATGAAATATTTTTTTCATCCACCAGAAACTCCATCTCGAAAATATATTAGCGGTTGAGTAGGGATTCTTTGGGCGTTCATTTTGTCTTCTAGTCCGATTCATGTTAAATTTTCTTTATTTAACAGTTACGAGTTTGATTATGATACCAAAAATGTAGTAATAATTCGAATTCAAGAAATGACAGATAACGACACGATACGAAGCAGCCACTCAATATGTAAATTGCAACAAATTTTTTTAAATCGGAAATAACAGTAAATAGAATGCAAAATTTACATAAAACAAAAACTATTTTCAATGTTACAACAAAAACTTTATAGACAATGTACGATTAATCACGCGTTACTCGTTTCCCGTATTGTACAACCAGAAAAATTATTTCAAATAATTCCTTACCAAATCAATGCAATTGTTATAATTATTCTGTTTTAAATGAATTAATTAATTATTATTTAGACATATTGAATTAATTGGCTGCCAAGTTAATTGCTACACTCATTAAATTGATGAATGTTACCAAATATGAATGACTACAATTCATTTTGAAGAATGAAGCGTAAAAACGAAACATTGGACCACTAATTTTAAACAGCAAAAAACACAAGTGCAAAAAAGATTTAATGAAATAAGTGTTATTTAACACTTACTTTGTGCTCAATGGTCGTTTGTAGATTCTTATCCAAATGCACCTTTATAATTTGGGTGCCATCCAATTTGGCACAAATACGTTTGCCTACGATCTCTGCTGGAAACACTAAATCTTCTCATAATAAGAATTGTTTGTAAAATATTGAAAAATATAAGTAATGATTTTTCGTTGGAGTATTAGAATAAATATAAGTAAAATATACATCCAACCATAAAGTGGATAAAAAAAAAACAAGTTATTTCCTATATTTGATGAAATAAATTAAAAATAAAACTACTGCAATAAAAATGAGAAAACGAGTTTCTATTTTAAAGTTTGCAGAAAATGATGGAAAAATCACACTTTTAATCATCATTACAAGTAATTTATACTTCTAGATCAGTAGAAATAAATAGAAATATCAAGTGAATTATTTTATTAGTTTAGGTTTTAATTAGACGGTATTTTAATTAAAAATAAAAATAAAATCGCTTATTGTGTATAAATTCTATAATCCCGAAAATGGTACTTACCAAGCCATCGCTGCCATTTACTTCGATAGCTGTTTTAAGCCTCTGCGATAATTGTTCTAATAATCTATCGTATTTTATATTTAGTGCATCGAGTCTATGGCTATAATACTGTGTTGCTCCTGGGTCACTGTCTGGTGGACGTAAGTCTCGTCGTGGTGGTGAGAAAGATGGACGTGCCTCTATAAGCCAATCCACAAAGCGTAGACATTTGGCGTCGTAAATCTTGATAATTGTTCAATTCTTCGCCAGAAAATTTCATTTGGTGCCGCTCGTCATTTACAATTTTAGAGTGAAATTTATCGATAATTTTGTGTTCATGTTGTTGACTATCCAATTCTTCTTTAACAGATGATAAATCTGATCCATAGTCGGCTGCAAGTATTTGTTTCTAAACGAGAAAATATGTCAAATTCATATATAAAAAAAAGTTTTATTATACTGATTATAAGTAAGTGAGTAAACTTTTATGACAAAGAAACAGAATCGGTCAGACCAATGTTTTATTATTCTTCCCTTATTATTGCTATTTTATTTTTATATAAATATTTGGAATATTAGATATTATAAGAATATGTAATTGTATAAGAAAAATAATTTTAAATGCATTAGTGGAACTTAATTTTCCAATAAAAAAAAAAATAAAATAAAATCAATTAAATATTTCCTACTTCACTATATTTCATTTAAGAAGTTTTAAAACTCCATTGCACAAATTAAAAAATTTTTCATTTTTATTAAGGAGTGAAAAAATGCAATATAAAATAAAATAAAGTAACATTAAAAATAATGACAGTCTATCATGTGTTTTCATTGTTGCACAAAATGGGAGCACAAAACAGAAAAAAAAGCAACTGACAAGAAGACCAATGACAAAAAAGAACATTATTGTATGTACCAAAAGCAAAACACGAGAAAAAGAGACGTCACTTTCTTCCAGTGCTCGTTAGAATGGAATAGTCATTCGAATACAGAAACACCAAAAACATATGAAACGAATTGATAAAGGAAGCGCGCAAGCAGAACAGGCATAAGCAGCAACCGCATGGAAATATGAGCGACACACAACACACCTTTCTGTACCTTGTTTTTGTGTACAATTTGTTTTGTGCACAATCAACGTAAAATCTGCATAACAAAGAAAGACAGTAAAATATTTCCACATTCTTGAGTTTTGTCTTCAACTCCGTACTCTTTTTAATTTACTCTTTTGCG
>NW_024031828.1:0-13790 GCF_002237135.1 Teleopsis dalmanni | reverse complement strand
TTAAACCTATCTTTACCCTTCTTGTCATTGTTCTTGCATCATAGTTTATTATTACAAGTTAATATTTTATAAATATTATCGTTCCATTTTCTGCATAAATGAATTATTGCACTTGGCTAACAACCCCCGTAATCAAATAAAAACATTCTCGACACTTGATTATGATAATTTTAATGATGATAAAGATGTTGGCAGCAATGTTGATATTGTACTTTTTTTGTTGCTGCTATTTCTGCTGCCTGCTGCCTGCTGTTGGTGTTACTGCTGCTCTTCTCGGGTTTTCGCTCGATGTTGACAATGAGAATTTTATACAATTTGAAGTAAATAAAATAAAAAACTTCATTAAAAAAAATTTGTAATTGTTGTTGTTTTAGTATTGCTGGTGCTGCTCGGTACTGTACATATTGTCAATTTTTTTCATACTGTTGTCTGCTACAGTAAATCTGTTAGTTTAATAGATTTTAATACGCGTCTCGGTTGTCCGGTGAATTGTGGCACGGTACAGTATAGAAAGGCTTGGTTCGACTCAGTACGGTACTTTTATGCTGCTTCTTGGCGTTGCCAACATTTTCTAATTGCAACGTATAATTGTCATTTGCAGGCAGAGTTTTTAAAACAATTTCCCTTTAATTGTATATTGTAAATTGTTTTTATTTATTTTTTTCTCTACACATTTTCGCTGAAATGTTTTTGTATAAAAAGTTTTTTGACGAAGTATTTTCTGAAATGTACAAAGTGGGATTAAAGTGTCTATTGTATGTTTTTGAGTAGTTGTATTAAAAACACTTTTAAAATAAATTGTAAAAATAAAGAAAAAAACTAAAAATTAATAATAAAACATTAACAACATGAAAGGACTTTAACAATAAAAATAACAACAAAAATTATTTTATTTTTTTTTTTGTTTGGACTTTAAAAAATTTTTTTTTTAGGGTAAGTTGGTTTCATTTTCTTTTTTCTGTCTTTTTTTTGTTTGCGTTGTTAAAAGATTTTCGTGTTATTAACGGATTTGTGTCAGCCATTTTACTTTATCCAATGGATTTATTTAAGTCCGCTTTTTCTTGCTTACAGAGCAATTGTGATGCGCATTTACATGCTGCGGCTACAGAAATTGAAGCATTGAAACAGGCCTTACTAGAGAAGCAGAATCAACTGGTTGCCATGGAGACTGCCTGTTTGCGCGAATCAGACCGACAAGTCGAATTGGAGGATAGCGTCATAGCGTGGCAGGATAAATATGACCGTCTCTATGAATCGCATAAACGTGTTCAAAAAGTCAATCAAAGCTTAGAGGATAAATTGCTGAAGTTAGTCGATCGGAATACAGCCGAACGAGCACAATTAACCAGTGACGTGGCAACACTAAGTGTGCGATTAGCACAGGCCAATTTCAATATAGCAAAATTGCAAAGAGAAATCGTAAGTAAACAATTTAACATTAATATTTATCTATTTTCAAGTATGAAATAACAATCCATGAACAGATGTTAACTTTGGGAAGGCAGTAAAAATGTTATCCTTTGTATCATAGCATATTTGTATCATATTTCTGTGGCTTTAGAGCACAGCAGCAAGTCGAGACTAAAAATAAACTCTTATACTATAAGCTCACCATCATACAAATATTACTTTTTATAAAGCAGTTAACAGCTTGACAATTTGGTATTTCCACAATTCGAAGCAGTATATGCATATGTACAAATTGCCCGAAATAAACCTATTTACATATCTCTTGTACACTCCAAAAACTATCTTTTCGCATGCACATTGCAGCAATTTCAACAATTTTACTTATGCAAATTTTACTACATACCAGGCAAGATTTATGATGTTCGGAGAATATATCTACCATTTAATGTCGCATGTTCATGGTAAATGTCATACCTTGCCGTAGCAAGCCGTAGTTACATTCAGTATGTTGCATTGCAAATTGCAAATTTCCAGTGAAATAAAATTCCTGACAGCAACTATAAAAGTGTGCAGATACAAAACTTCAGCATTGCTTGTGCACCCATTAAATATATAGCGTATATAATTCAAGTACACTGCAGTACCTGTGTACCTGTATGCATGCGTGCAGCGCTTAAACTTCGTGCAGTTTTGTATCTAATAACAAGTACTTTAATATATTTTATTAATTTTCTAGTGGCAGAAAAACACTAACCTTAATAAGACTAAAAATTAATTTCATAAGTATTTGTATCGCTTTGAATAACACTAACAAACCATATCGCAAGGTGTACGCTTTTACCACCAAAATTAATGTTCAACTCCAGTAAAGCAAACTAATGAAATTGCAGTTAATCCTTTAGGGTTAATTTTGCAGGGTGCTCAAAAAAAAACTAATTAAACTATAATATTTACACGTAAAACCTTTCAAATTAAGTGTATGCAACATTGTTAGCTTGTTGGTTATCGTCAATGTCACAAAAGTTTGGTTTAGAATCCCATTTAGTGCAGTGCAGTAGCTCCAGTCAGTACTAAAACTGCGTGCAGTTGAAACGTTACTGTAATTTGCTAATGGCAAAAGTTCAAAAAAGATACATTTTTTTGTTTATGCTTTCAGTTTTATGCAAACTAATTTCTTCGTAAAATAAATAATAGAAAATACTGCTCTCAAAATAAGACAAAAAAGAAAAGATGTTAAGTCGGAAATAAGATATTATTTGTTCTCAAATAATTTCTTACTTAGGAAATACTTACAAGTATACAGTAAAAGTAAGGTAAGTTCAGTTTGGTGCTTTAATCCTTTCAACACATTCTTATCCATAATAATTCATTTCAAAATTGCATTTCATCAAGTTTGCCCTTTCACTTACTTAGAAATTGAAGTGCATTTATCGAAGTACTAAGCAAACAATGAAGCTTTCTCGAAACAGGCATAATGTCTTTAGGCAAAATTTGTTACTGAAAGAAGAATACACAAAAAATGAAAGGGATAGATATACTCGTAACATAAATACATTATATAAAGAGAAGTTCAAAGTTAACAAAACTGTTTAAAAGCGTGTATTTAACATACTATACTGAGGTCATCCATTAGCATAGAACCTTCGCTAATAGCTGCATTTTTCTCTTTTAGAGTACCAAAAAAATACTCGCAACATTTGTTAATATTTACCAGGTTAAGGAAAGTGTTTGTACCGATATCATTAAAGAATGACACATCAAATACATTAACTTCGTTTCTATTCACCTAAGTGACATAAAAATGTTTCTGATTATTTAAAGTACTCTTCTTAAGTATTATAGGGTACTTTAGAGTACTTTAAGTTGTCTCTCTAACATGAGATTAAGATGTTGACAGTTGCAGCAGTTGTCGATGTATTTTCTTCTTATTTTCCATTGTCGTCGTATTTTTGGTGAAAAAATAATAGTTTACTACGTCCTCCAAATACCGCATAAGTGTAGACCAGTAAAGATTTTAAAACTGTAACTACAAAATGTAATTCTCATTTTCCTGAGTAGTAACTCTAGACTTAAACATTGTTCCCGTTCTATGAATAAGACATCATATCTTTGTCCAAGCAATGTGCACTCAACATTATCCACTGGTATCAAAAACATTATTTATTGATATAAGTGCTGGTTGTGTGTCTGTCTATGACCTACATTCGCTTAGCCATTCTATACTCCATTTATTTGAAGGCTGAAAGTCAATATCACCACTTCTTTTTTGATTTAAAAAATCAAGAGAAATAAATCAAGCAGGGCATTAAGAATATTACCGATAATAGTACTTAACTCACTGGCCATGAAGTTAATCACAGTTTCGTGCCACTACAACAAGAAAGCAAATATATATGTACTATACATGTACAACATTATCTGCCTTAGGGTCTAAATCTTGGTATAATTTGTCATTAAGAATGTTACTAATAATAATACTTATCTGTTTGGTGATACCTTGACATAAGTTCATATACAGTCAGGTTTGAGAAGAAGCCTCGGAGTTATCCACAGTTTTGTGCAATTATATTATAATCTGTACTATACTACCAGTATATCTTTAGTGCACGTAAAACTTTTGTCTCGACAAAAGTCTCCCATGTCACCTTATTCAAGTTATAGTCTTTCCTTTTTGCGCTTTTTTACAAGAAGTAAGTGCTTTTTTACTAGGATTTAATGAAAAAGACTGTAGTTTGCATTAATTCTTGATCTCGTCCGAAAATTTTTTACATATACCTTTTGTCTTTGTTTTTCCTGACTGTCCCCAGATCAGAATAAGTCCCTTATCAATATATGAGGGACTTATATATGAGAGCGTTTACATGAGAGTCAACAATACAGCATAAAGAAGAGCAGCAAGTATTCCCCTCTTGCGTGCAACCTCTCACAAACTCTATTGTAGTATTGTGATAATCATCTATTATAAAAAATAATACAATATAATTTGTTATAATATATTATTTACATACTTATGTATAAGAGTTTGAGTATTTCTAAAGAAAAAGTCTCTCTATTTTAATGGAGCTCAACACAATGGTTGTTAATCTTTTATTGAACATTTTGTTGGATAGTCATGCTTTTAGTGATAATATAATTATTAATATAATTTTATAATTGTATAAATACATATAAATATATTTATTGACATATGTATATACCTAATCGTATATATGTAAATATATATTACGTATACTCATATATATTTGTAAATGTATATATGTATTCTCGTATATATATGCAAATATATATATGTATACTCGTACATATATGTAAATACATATATATGTAAAAATGCCATAGCTAAAATGCCATAGCTGTAAGCTTTATGTATATTTATTATAATTATATGTATTATAATTATTATATAACTTCGATGTAATATAATAACTTTAAAATGAAGTAAAAATAAAGCTACTACTACTACTACTACTACATATATATGTATATAAATATATACATTTGTATTTTAATATAAATATATTAAATGCAATAGGAACGAAATGCAAGACAAAAAGATGATAAGTGTTTTCTTTATATAAAATGTTCCATACTCTACAATAGATTCAATTGTTTTAGTATTTATAAAAATTTTTGCATTTCTTAAATAACATTCATATTTTGCTGCAAGCATTTCGTAACCCTACTTTATTTCATCGTATAACAAATTTCATTTTATCCATCAAGTGAAAACTCCGAGCAGTCATATAAAATTTAAAGCATTATTAAGAACATATAAGTACTTAAAAGTAACCTCTTTTAACATTCTGCTACGGTTACTAGTACATGTGTCAACCTAAAAGTTACTTAACATAAAAATTGCAAATTTCTTAGCCTCATTTTTGCACATTTGCACATTTCCATAAAAATAGCACAAAAAAAAGGACATCAGCACTTGCACATAATACGCATATGCCCGAAAAGTCTATTTACAGATGTTGGAACACATTTATTAACACCCATGCTAGAGCTTAAGTCGAGCTAATGCATGGATGAAGTCAACAACCCCCATTATTATTATTTTCTTAGTCTAAATACAAGTATTCGAAAAAGTGAAGCAAATATGAAAACAAAAATGAAATCCCACTTGGTCATGACTGCTAAAGTGTCCTTTGCGAGTTGAGTAGCTTCTTCTTAATCCGTGCTGCGGGCGTACCATTCCGTGTCTTTACACTTTTACCATATCGTAGTATTTCCTGCTTTGTTTTTTAGCAGTTTTTGGATAAAATTCCTCTCCTGGCACTGGATTCATTTTGGCATTTTAGCATAACAGCTTTATTTGTTTTGTGATATTGTTTGTTTTAACCATTTTCCTATGCCGTTTCCTTTCCGTTTTGTGTTTAACTGTTGACTTGGTTAAATGCTCAGGACGTTGTGACTACTACACAAATACGCCTACCCGTCTTAGTAATGTATCTGTTCGTTTCTCTGTTCGTTTGCTTGTCTACTTTAAAGTTCACATTTCTGCTTTTCATGTTAACTGTTTTTGCTGTTAGAGGCTGGTACACATTGTAAACATATTGGAACAAATCCCAAAACGTGTTTAATTCCCGACTGCATACGACTCCTGTGCTCGATATAGTCTACTCCACTTGAACTCCCACCAAGACTGCGTGGTTAATTTCAACCCTCTATGGATTCGACTTGCATTAAAATTGTGAACAATTATTATTTCGCAAAGTGCAATCGAAGTAACTACAAACAAGATACAACACTGTATTGCAGTAGTAAGCATACCCAGATCACACAAGCCTACATACTTCCATATTGCTACGTATATTATGGAAGTATGTAAGCAAAAGTGTTGTACGTGTCTATGTTGGAGGCATAAAATTTCTATCTAATGTCGGCATGCTCCAGGGATGTCACAGTATACCCCAGCGCCCGTACAATTGGTTGTTATGTTTGTTATTTATGTTGCAACATGTAATAATTAAAATGCAGGCGATTGTACTGGCCAATATTGGTCGGAGATGTTGCTGGTATTTTGTAATTGTTGTTGTTTATGTTGACACATAACTTAGAAGAAGCATAAAAATTGATTTTTATGTTCTTACTCTCCTACTAAGTGGGCAAATAAAATTGCCGACTAGAAGAATTAATCAAAATTGTTGGTTGTAGTGATGCATATACGTACTTTTAGTAAGCAAAAGAGCCTAAATCACTTAAGGTACATAGATACATATCAGTTTCTTAATAACCATAGGCAATTTAGAAATGTTATTTGAAACAAAAATTTAGAATATTTAAATGTTAATTTCAATTTGAAATGACAAAAAACAAGACTGTTGTGGTTTCATTGTGCTTTCAATTGCTTACTTCTGTATATGTAAAGAAAGTATATTTATATTACTCGTAGTTTCATATATGGCTTTTAAGGCGATTACAGAGTTTTGTCATTAAATCTATATGCATAACTACAGTCGTTTTTCAGGAAAACACTTACTTATTTATTGTAGAATTTCGGGGTTGGGTTTCACTAAGGTTTAGGAGGGATGTGTTGATGCAAACATTAACATACACTTGCACACAACTATTGCCTATTGGAATGCCCTTAAAGTTGCCAGGAAGAGAAAAGCTATTGTAAACTATAGTAAACTTTATAAACTATTTTAAATTAACTATAGTTTCCAGAATGCCGACACATATCATACTTTTGAAACTATTTGGTTTTCAGGTGAAGTTGTGGACATTCATTAAGACTACTTTTGATAAGTCTGGACTAGGACTGCAAAAAAAAAACGGCGAAGTTAATTCTCGAAATACTGATGCAAATGCTTTTCATAGTACTCTTTTTACGATGTTTTTACGGAAGCAACGGGGTTTTGCAGAAATAGCACCAAAGATAATTTTATAGTTCGATGTCATAATAATAAAGTTATAATAAATGATGATTCATTGGAGTCTCACAGAAGAAACACCTTTCTTAAAGGTAGAAGTCTTAAACATTTCGCTTTCGATTCATTTGAGAAAGCGCGACTTTTTGATTTCAAGATTTTAAAATTTTTGAAATCCAGATTAATAGATATCAATTATTTAAATATTTTTATTAAAATAGATATCTCTTGAAAAAGACATGAATCAAACAGTTCAGCACTTTTCAGCTCAGGACCTGTTTTCAGTTTATATTAAGAGCGTTCAATGGTTACTACTAACTTAGACTGCTGTTTTACCAAAAAACCTGTTAGCAACGAATATAGTAACTTAAATATAGTTTACAGAGAAGTGGAGTTAGGATGATATATAGCAATAAATGCCAACCTTTACGATTACCGATGGAGAAAATGCTGTTATTACTTGTTAAATAATTTGATAGATGCAGTTAATAGTTTCGGCTTTAAACATTGGTCATTACTATATAAAGCGGGCATAGGTTTTGTTGACTTGTAAATTACAGATAGAATACTGCAATTTTTGTCAATCCAATATACGAGTCAATCCGAATTTGCAGAATCGCATGATATATTTTGTAAATAATTATTATAAGATATGTTTGTAAATAAGTTTTTTTAGATTTGAATTCAATTAGGGCTATTCCAATATAATATAAAATATCAATCTATAACTAAATTAGTTTAGTAAATAATATTAAAAACGTTATGCAATTGTTCCATTTTAGTACCGTCAGCTGATACTTTGGCTGCGTGTATTAACGCTCTTTATTTTAATGTGATATGAATTAATTATTGATATGAATTGAGTTAAAATTAATTTTATAGTAACTAGAAGTAAGTATAAACGCTTTGAACTCAATGCATTTTTTATGTCTGGCTTATTTCTTGTGAAATTTTTTAATTGAAAGTTTAGATAATCTATCTTCTAACGTTTTTTATAATTTTCTATAAGTTTTTGCCATTTTTTAGCCAATCAATTGTTTTTACTTAAAAAAAATGATAATATATCAATTTTGAAGTGTTTTTATTATTATCATGAATTTTCTTAAATTAATTTTACAATAAAGATTACGTTCCTAGATTAGGTTTTATACCTAAGATGGAATAATATAAAAGCATGCAACAAGTAATGCCTCTACAAAGTATTTCAATTTAACAATTAAGTATAAATATAATTAATTCAATTATTCTACAGCTGGTTTATAATTTCGTTCTAATAAAAATAGCAAGTGAATTTGCGAATAAACCTTTACAGCAAATTAACAAAAGTCTAGAAAAATGTGCGAACATACAAGTCAATAACGGCTTTGAATCAGTTGCCTAATGAACGCTGACTCTGAGTTTCAAATTTGGCAGGGCACGATTTCAATCCTTGGTACTTGTAGTTTCAAAAAATTATTTACGAATAATTAAAAATAATTATATATATATATCGAATTCTTGATTGTGAAAGTTCAATCCCTGGTACTTGCATTCTCAAAAAAATTAAATTCAAAGACCACTGATGATAGGCATTTAGCAATACTCGAAAAAGTTGTGTGGTCAGCCAAAAATTCAATTAATTAAGACCACTGATGATAGGCATTTAGCAATACTCGAAAAAGTTGTGTGGTCAGCCAAAAATTCAATTAATTAATTAATATAAAAGAATTTTTGTTGTTGTAGTTAACTTCTTTTAAAATCTCTACCAAATAAAGATTGTTTTAAATCTTAATAAATGTTGGAAAAGTATGTATATATTTTCATTACAATAATTGTTCTAAATTTTCTATCTTTTCGGACTGCATTTTAATTTTTTTTTCACTTTTGGTTCAAAGTTCTAATAATGGTAATTAATTAAATGAAATATTTAATTTTAGACTTAAAACTTCAAAACAAAAAGTAAAATAAGCCCTGTAGACAAAATTAAAAAATCTTAAAAATATTTATTTTAATTAGTAAATTGTGATTCATATAAAAGGAAACTTTTCACTTCAATTAAAACGTAGTCAAAATATTCATAAAATAATTGTAATAACTAATAAATTGGGTATAACTTTTCCCATTATTACACTTCGTCCCACACGCAGCGCTATTAACCCGCTTTTATGGAACTGAAATTAATTTATGTTAATTAAATTCCTATTTTTCAATGCAATAATAAAGTTTTCCAACACTGTTTGGAATTGGCTAAAAACATTTTAAGCGTTTTATATTTATTGCAACAGCTAAAAATAATTAACACTAAAAATATATTTCCAAGCAATGGGCTTTATGCAGCCGTATTTACACTATGGATACTATAGGATATACTGCACAGGTTTCATATAGAACAAGCATTTAAATGTTTGTGTTTAAAATATATTAACGGTCCTAATGGCGGCTAAGCAAGTCAATTATTATCAGATAATAGCCGTTAGTTTGTGTGAGTGAATGCGATAGTGTATGTATGTATGCACATATATATATGTATATATATTTGTGTGAGGTAAAATTCTATGCTGTGCACTTTATGTTAATGTAACTCAGAGAATTGCTTTTTTGCCATACAGCCATATATTTTGCCATTATAATCCTTCAAATATCGATTATTTTTACAACTATAGTCATAAGAAGGAACAATAGCTGTACTAACAACAACAATGTGAACTGAAAGCAGCTTAAACAAAAGCAACAACAACAACAGCAACAAAAAACAATTTGCCAGCGTAACAAAAAGTTTTGTCGAAATTTTAGCGTTGCCATGTTGGACGCCATCATTGTTTTTATTTGTTACTAGCATGAAAGTTACAAGCAATTTTTTAATAGAAAAAACAAAAAAAAAAAATATGGAAAAAATTCCCGATACACCCCACTGACAATTTCAACACTTTGCATGTCACAGGCATACGAAGGCGCATTGCAAAAAATATTTTAAGCAATATTTATAGTGTATTTCTACTTTTCTAGCTGCCAACATTTCACGAAAAATTACAAAATTTTGCAAAAGAAACTTTGTCCAACTCCATTGCTCCTGTCTATTCAAAAAGGATATAAAAATGCAATTACTTGCATGTTCAGTCGAGCGGCGAGTGTTAACATAAGTGTTATATTGCATTTTCGTATAAATTGTACATATTTCTATTATATATTATATATACAAATATATTCTTATACACTGTTAAGATTCCTTATTTATTTATATATTTGAACTTATTAGTAAATGAAATACTCATATGATTTTAACGGATGACTGCAATTTTGCAACTCATTTCCAGTAAACATTCACAATAGATTGATTTTTTAATTTGGCCACACTGAGACTTAAAACGAAAAATTTATTGCAAGTAAAGTCCAACTCTGAAGATTTTAAGAGCATTGTTGTTGCTTAACATGTTTTTTTCGTAAGTTGCGAGTATATTTTTGGAACTCTGAATGAAAAAAACACGACTATTCTTACATTTACACTATATAGTTAGTGCTATAATTAAACAAGTCTTACTTAAAGTAATTGTTCTGTCAACTGATTTATGCACTTTTCACTGCATTTACTATTTGACTCTTAACATTTTTGGTTAACATATGCATATAATAGCTTTATTTCAGAGCGAAATGTTTAAATTAATAAGACAGTGGTGTATTTTAATATCTCACTTTCCATTTATTTCCCGCAGCACCGTTTATCAACTGTCGATACGTGGCATTAGCATCCTCAGTTCATAAAATATGTTCTTTTCCTCTTTAACGACAATATTTTATGGAGAAATATTGGTAGCAGTATCAGCAAAAAATATTTAATACGAGTATCTTTTGAGTCCACAATATGTTGTGGATTCAGTATTACTGCTGCAATAAACATTAAAAAAGCTGTAAAAATAATTTTTTTCTTTACTGTAACTATTTTTAATTGAATTTCAACTTTATTCTTAAATTTTTGCTAATATTAAGTTTAGCAAAAGGTCAAAAATGACAACGGCATATCTTTGTTGAACACAGTCCATCAACATTTTACAAATGTTCTGTTTAAATAATTCAACAGATTATTTTAGGCAACATATCTATAATAAATTAAGGTTTTGTCTTAAACTAATTATCTTAGATAAATCATGAATCAGCAAAAGATTTGTTAGAATCAAAGCACAAATTATGTTCCTATGTTCAATAGCTTTGCGGAGACTATTTTATAGGGTTCCCCAAGTAGTTTTTGGAACTACTAAACTGCAATAGGCACATATCTTATCTTAATCCAAATATTTGAGAAGAGACATGAGTTCCTAAAAAATTATTTATTGACTTCAAATAAGCCTTTGACGTCATATACTTCAGTGTCTAGAAATAATAATAAAATTTATTTGATTTATCTATCTTTATCTTTATCTTTTCGGAAATCATTACAAAACATTATAATGCAAGAGTATTTATTTTAGGAAGGCTGTCAAATCCATTCGACATAAAATTCAGATTTAGGCAGTTTGATGGTTTATTGAGTATTATTTTCAAAACGTCTACAGAATATCAAATATTTCCTACAGTACATGTATTTTTGAATAAGTATAGAAGTTGAAATATTTTGGCGATATGTTCTCGGCCTTGCAATGGAAAGACGGAAAGATTAACTAAAACAAGCATTCATATATTTTAAACAGTTATTTGTTTTTTTTTTTGATATTACCCCGAGCAGCAGCACAATTTGAGTGACCACATTGGTTTTATCATCGATGGCGAATTGGTAAGATACCATTTGATATCTCCTGCAATGCGTGTCTATCAACTCTCAAAGAAATGACACCAGAACACCTGCATTGTCTATGTTTAGACTTCGCCAAACTAGACTTAAGTTTTTGAGGGCCCCCTTCTTCAGCACACTCGGCGATATCTATGGCATTAGCATTGGCTAGATTCTTACCTTTATAAATGCTTCTGACTTGTTCTAGCTTGGTCCTTTCTTTACTATCCATTATTACGAGGACTTGTAGATTCAAAACGGCTTTCTTGGTTAATTCGGTTCTTCCTCCACCACAATTAACTAACAACTAAGCTAACGTTTAGAAAACCTCATCTTCTGCAATATTTTCTACTAGTTGTTTGCATATACCTATACAACTAAATATATGATTAAGTACTTCATTAAAGGCATCTGTGGTTTAATACTTATCTTTTGGAACAGCGTTTTTTGATAAAGTCTATGAGGTAGGAGTTGTAATTCGTAAGAATGTTAGAATATCGCAGGATGAAAAAATATCATTTTATTTTTCCAGGTTGTTTCAATTATATGAAGCAGAGTTTGTTTATAAAGAGCAACTAGTCTAATCAGATTTGAACGCTCATAATAAGCTAGTAAGCGAACGTTTAAAGAAGGTCATCTTCTGCAATATGTTCTACTAGTTGTCTGCATAACTGAAAGTATGATTAAGTACTTCATTAAATATCTAATATTGATCTTTTGGAACAACATTTCTTGATGATCACTACTGGGTAAGAGTTGTGATTTCCAAGAATGTAAGAATGAAGTATAACTAGCTTACTGCTGGAACATTAGCGGTTTGGAAGGGTCAACGATTATATACTAGTAAGAACATATATATATATACTGTAATTTAATGTTGATTTCGACATATTAAAGATAATTATGAAAGTAAATGATTTGATTTGGTTTGTTCTAAAAAAATTTCGTGAAAGATATTTCTACATAGGTTGAAGTATTAACTGTGATACTAATATATTTAAAAGATTCCAGCATTCAGATCGTTTATACTATAGCACATTATCATATAGTTTTACTGTTTAATAAAGGTATGTTTCATAATATACGATTATTAGTATTCAATACGAATAATGAAATTTCAATTTAATGATAATTGAGAAAATTTTGTTTCAGACTTTAAGTCAATAATGAAATTTAAGTTCTTCATAAACCAGTAAAAATTCATATAAAATGCATTTGAGAAAAATGTGCCGTAGTAAAAGTAAAGCATGCATTATTTATATTACATAGCATATCCTTTGGAAAATTTGTCGGACGTTGTATGAGTATTTGTTGCTTATGATACAGTAAAAGGCTTAACGGAAAATTGTTGTATGTGGAAAAATTCGCCTGCATTCCATGGACGTAGACAGACTGCTAGCTGCTAGCAGTAAAATTGGTTTAATTTGCTGTTGCAATATATAAAAATGGGTACATATGTGTACAGTCATTTACGGCCGTTAGCCTCTAGGCCAGCACCAACTACTGCCTGATATGTGAGGAATACATATATAATACGCCTGATTGCAAAGGAGCTCATTTTGTTGTCTACAGTTTTTCACATGATAGCTTTAAAGTGTTCTCAGTTGTGGGTATGTTAACTTTAAATAATGAGAACTATTTGTCGGAACCAAAAAAAAAAAATAAAGAAATTAAAAAACATATAAGCACTGAAACAACAACGACAAGTGTAATAGCATCAATAGGACTAACTTCACTCTAATACATATACCCATTTAATATCCTTA
>NW_024031827.1:0-13799 GCF_002237135.1 Teleopsis dalmanni | reverse complement strand
TCGGTTACCTTCATGGTACTCTAGTTGTTGCCAGTACCATTTTAGTGATCCCCCAGTCAACAGACAATGGAAGTCCGTAAAAAGTTGTTGATCTGTAACTGAGTGTTGTTCTTTCATTCTCTCGACTCTGAACACAAAGCTTTCTACTGTCATTTCTTTATTCGAACCGTCGAACTTCAAATGCCACCGTTCTAGATCCCTCTTTCTATTGGAAATGCTAAGTGCTGCTCCCGCTGAATCTCCTGGTTACCTAAGTGGTTTCGCGTGGTCTGATTAGATCTTTGCTCCATTTCTTGTAGACGGTTGTTTGAGTTATGACTTCCATTTTCATCTCTTGCATGCAGTTCGATAAAAACTCTTGTTGCTGCCTCATCATTACAGCTACTGAATTCATTATTTATTCATTTTCAGACTTGCGTCCTGTATCTGTACCTGTTGAGGTTTCTCGATATTGATCTTCCCCTTTACCTTTCATATTAGCTGGCTGATTCATTTCACTACTTTCCATTAACAACAAATGGTCTATTTTGCTGTCAAAACTCAGTGACCTTTGGATATTATTTTTTTCAAAATCTTTTTCAGCTTGGGTTATTTTCCTTATTTTTGGCCTTCTATTTATGCCTGAACTAACTAATTGAGCCTGCTCACTACTACGTGCTTGTGCAGTTTTGTCAGGTACCGCTTCTAAATCGATTACTTGTGCTGATTTCGTAGCTTTTCGTATTTTGGCCCTAGTTCCGGTACTACTTGCTAACATATCTACTAACTCTTCTGCTGATTTGAGCTCCATAGGAACTATTTGCCACTCTTACTTAAATTTCTTGTTATCGGTAGAACTTACTTGTCTATTACTTGTAGAATGGTACAAAAATAAAAAAAAAATCCTGTTTGTTCCTCTAAGGTGAAATAAAAAAAATTTTTTTTCTATATAAAATTTTAATATTAATTTAATAATTATTCAATAAATGAAAAAAACATTCAATGAGTATCACATCTCAATTTAATACCGATCCCTAATAGAAAATGTATGCGTGATACCAATTAACTGTAAGCCTCACAAACCTACCGAGATTTCTATTGTTTGGTAGCATTAACTGTTTCATTCGTACTTGTTCAGACCCATACTTCATTCACTCATACCCGCTTTCTAATATTTACCCACACAATAGGTAGGTTACCTCAAACAGAACTCTACTTGAATCTCTGTTGTAGCAACAATTTACTCAATTTCCCTGCCTCACACTATACTTATTCAGATTTAGTTTGTAGCAGAAAAAAACTCTAGTTACTGAATAACACACACAATATTTCATACCTATTACCTCAAATCAAAAACTCTTCTCATACTCTATTATAGCTATAGATTTAAAAAAAACAACAATTTTGACCAAAGCCTCCTGCCTTAAACTTAATCCCATCGGTATTTTAAAGTCGTAGCAGAAATCAACGCCAATTACACTTTCTATCGCAAACACAACTGTTTTACTTTCAGTTTGTGTCGTAATCATTAGAGTAAAAAAAAAACTCACCTACTACCTAAAACTAAACTCCTCCGGAGTTTTAAGTCATAGCCGTAGGTTACAAATTTCTAAAACAAAAAATATTTATGCCTTCTACCTCACATAAACTTTTACTAAATTTTATCGTAGCTGCAAGCAAAAAAAAAAACAAACTCAAACAAATTACTAACTATTCTCTAACTTTGTCATCTTGTCTGTCTGCCAAGCTATATGTTTGCACACCTTGATATAGGTCATAGCTTCCTTCTCCATTGGAAATTACAAGTCCTAAGTACATTCACCTTAATATAAACATCTTTTTCATCTTGCATAAAGATTCCAATAAAGATGATATTTGTTTTTGCCTATCACTATTGCTAATTGTTCGCATAAATCTTAAAAATAATAAAAAAACTTTTGTTAAAAATAAAAGAAAAAAAAATCGCACAAAAAAATTATTTGCGCTCTGCCAAGAAAACAAGTACCTGCAATTGATGCAACAACAATTGCAAGGTATTCCATTCTCCGCTGGAATATCATTTTGGATGAATTATGCGTATTGGGAATTGATCACATTTTTATGTTTAGTTTCCGGGCTTCTTTACACATGACGTGAGTGTCAATTAAAAATTATTTAATAAAAATAAAATTTGTGCAAAAAAATAAAATTTTAAACGTGTTGATAAAAAAAAAACAAAAAAAACCAAAACTCTTAACAAAAAAAAATGTCGCGGAAAACATTAAAAAACTTTAAAAAATACCTCGGAGTGCCATGCACGCGGCGCGGTGGTAATCTTTATTAATTAAAGATTATAAAAAAATCTTGAAGGTCGGTGCACGTTTCTTTGTTTGTGAAAATAGAATCTATTTTAAGAATTTAAAAAAAAACTATGTTTAAGGTGAAATTTAAACAAAATTTTTGGTTGTCAAGTCCTCTTTGTCTGTACTGTCTGCATTGCCACTTGTTGAGGCAACCATCTTTGGTTTGCTGTTCATCTGTCTATTCTATCAACTATATATATATATAAATATCTTTTAAAAAAAATTTTAAAACTTTTTAAAACCTCTCTCTTTTATATATATATATATGTCTATTATAGAGGCGAGACGTCGAATGGTTCAGAGTGTTCACTGAACACCTTAACAAAGCTTCCTTTTTAGATCTTTTTTTTATTGGGTAAATAATCTCGCTATTTTGCTACTTAACATTTTTTATAATAACTTTTCCAAACATATTAACATATACACAAAACGTACAATACAAACAAAATCACACATACATATGTTAGTTACACCCAACATTACTTATAATTAATAAAAAAGAAAACACATTCCTCTTAAAATATACTAAGGTTCAGAATAAAAACTGCACCGCGCTGCTTACAAAGCATGCAAATCAAATAACATTCATATTGGGACTATGTTTAATATTAAATAAACACAAAACATACAAATAAATATAAAAATAAAAGAGCAAACAAGCCCCGCAAAATATGTACGTAAAATAATCATAACTCTTAAATTAATGCGTGCAAGCGGTTCAAAAGTGAACCTCCAATGTTATGCAAAATAAATACATAAGAGAAAGGAAATAACTGAGCGAAAATCGCTTTACATTTGACTAGAGGTTCAGTCGACTAAACTGAACCCCAACTTCATACAAAGCGTGCAAATACAATCAAAGTCATGGTTGCCGTTATATATGAGCAAATGGTTTCTTACTCTTATGTAGAGTAAGCAATTTTATACTAGCAAATGGAAAAGTAAAGAAAAAAATTAAAGAAATTTGAAGTGAAAAATAATATTTAGAAATGAATTAATGTGTGATTAAAGATTTGATTCAAATATCTTTTTTTAATCTTCTGAAAAAAAAGTTTTAATTCATAAAATGAATAGACCAACTCCAGAAATGAAGAATTTGGTACCTGATGTAAAAATGTCGAAATGTGTGGTAAGTCGCCGTTTTCCTACAGCTATTTATCATAAAAATCAGTGGATCACTGGCTGCGAACATTTAAATAAATTGTTTTATTGGTTTAAGGACAAAACTCAGGAATAGGGGGAATACGTTATAGTTGGAATTCTGTTTTGATCAAATTGTGAACACCTTGCCAAAAAGCTGACGCCTTGCTACTGGTCTATTACATTATTATAGATTGTATAGATATATCTATAATATTATTATTTTGTTATTTATTACGTCTTTTATTTCGGTCCTGTCTTCGTATTAGTGTCTCGTTTGGCGCAATTTGTTGTGTCCGGTTTTCGGTGGGCGAAGTAAATAGGCTGTGAACGTGAAGGTGGTGACATGGTGGCCAGCCCGGTATGCTCGCCGACTTTGGGGGGTGGTTTTTTTTCACGTTCATTAACATCCACGGACTACAACAAAAAAATTCATGTCACCTATTGGATTTGGAAGGAAACCACTCTTCAACTTACATGCATTCTATTTTTCCCTAGGTACTTCCACCACCGCCAAATAAATAAATCCTAAGCCTGCATTATTATTTGAGTTTTCCAACTTTTATTTTTTTTTCTTTATTCCAATCTTAAAACTAACTTAACTTAAAACTAACATAACATGACTTCTTGGTTTTTTTTTTCTTTAAACTTATTCTTTTTTCTTGATTTCACTTAAGTTTAATACAATTTTTTTTTCTATCTTTTGTTTGTATTTAAAATATCTAAAATTTCATGTAATTCAAACCTTTATAATAATTAATAATTCTACTAGTTAAATGTTAACACATTAACAAAACATTCGTATTTATGTATACCCAAATTAAGAGAAGGTTTATCGTACGGTCTTTTTCTTTTGATATTACTGAAGTTGCTTTCTCTATAATTTCAGCTTTTTTTTTCTACTGGTCTCTCTGCTGTTGACGTCAACTGGCGACGAACCTTAAAGTTTATATTACAACACACGAAAAAAATATATCCCCTTACTTAATTCTTTCTCTTAATTTCGGTCTATATATTAAATTTATTTTATCTTAAATTTAATTTGGATATATATTAACAAAAATTTTTTTGTTTTTTTTTTCGTTTAATTACATTGCATAATAACGAAATATATATATAATTTACTAAATCAAACTAATTTAATAATTTTTATAAATAAATAGATATGTGTAATAAAAAAAAAATAAATGTATATAATTCATTTAAAAAAAATAATTATACGTAATCGCAAAGCAAAATACACCAAAATCAACGGGTTCATTACGAGGTGTACAGGAATTCTGATCTTATTTAACCTTTGAAGGTACTATTTACGGTAACACACGCGCAGTCCATAAACGTCTATGCGATCATGTCTTTTGCCACCGTAATCTTCAAGTTAATGCATTGGGCTGTAATTATATTAATAAAGGTGACTTATCTGTGAATTCTTCGGTGATGATGATATTATAGATGATGGGGTGATAATCTGCTGTGATGTGGTTTTCATGATTCTGGCGACTGATGATGGTAGCTGATGCTGCTCAAGCGAACAGTTGCTGATGTCAAGGTGTAATCTCTGCTGCACAGACGACTGGTGGCTTTCCTGCTGTTTTAGCTGAGTTAGCCGAAAAATGTCTTTCCAAAGTCAAGGTTTATCGATTAGATTGTGTGTTTATTTAATTTGCACTAATTATGCCAGGGAACAAAGTGTTCTTTATAAGTCCTGGGTTTATGGATTCGATTGTGTGTTTATTTAATTTGCACTAATTTTACCAGGGAACAAAGTGTTCTTTATAAGTCCTGGGTTTATTGATCTAATTGTGTGTTTATTTAATTTGCACTAATTTTACCAGGGAACAAAGTGTTCTTTATAAGTCCTGGGTTTATTGATTTAATTGTGTATTTAAAATTTGCAATCATAAAAATAATTTCAACTTTTCAAAGTTTCACAAACAAAATTCAAAAATACTTTGCATCACAACTTTTTTTTCCAAAACCTTCGCAGCTAAGTGATAGTTCAAATTTCCTCGCAATTTTGTTGAGTTGCTCTATATATTCCAAATTGTCTTAACAGCTGCTATCTGTTATTCTTCGGATCCGTTTTTGCTGTACTTTCAGCAATTAACACTTCAGTTAGATTTGCTTGCTGTACGTTGCCATGCTCCTCTTTTCTCTTACGGTATATACTCAACTTTTTTCTATACGAGGTCACCACCCTCTTTCTCTTTGCTTAACTCCAATCGAGGTGAGTATTTGCTGTGTTTGGTATGCGCTTGTGTCAATACATTTGTTACGTATAATATATTATATTTAGTTTAGTTTATTAAAAAAAATTTTCTTTCTTTAAATATTTTTTCTAACATACCTATAGGCTACCATAACAGGCTCGATATCGTCGATGTTATATCTCTATATATGGTAATATGGAACGGGCTCGTAAAAAAAAATAGACTGGTAGACTGTTGTTTGCTTGTACAACGTGTGGCCTCGACCCATACCTTCAGTTACAGAGTTTCATCCTTTACCGACTGATCTAGCCAGACATTTACCATAATTGTTATGATCCGATTTCTACTCCTTACTGACAAAAGATGTCCTTCGCGTGGTATACCCCGATGCTAACCCCATTCATGTTTCCTAAATCGTATAGCGAAGAAACTATTGCCTTTAAAATCACGCACTTCACGTTTTTCTTTCCTAACTTCGCGTTATAACCATCAGTTCTTTTACTTTGTCTGAAGTTGCGTCTATACACTAATTGCCCCGCTCTAAACTGAATTTCCTTTTTTCGTTGATTATACACTCTTCCAGATCTCTGGTGAGCTGCTTTCAATTCTGCTGTCAGTTTCTCTCGCATCAATAGTTGTTTGTCTGTCGCTTCTAATATTTCAAATTCGGATTGTTTAATGGAGCTCAGCTTCCTCATTATCTCATATGCTGCGCCATGCTGAATCATATGTGACCCAAACACTGCCATTTATGGTTCCATACCTATCGAGCTGTGTTTCACACTTCTGAGTGCAAATGCTGCCTCACTTACATACTGATCCCAATTACATTGGTGTTCTTGTATATAAGAACGAACGATCTGAAGTACTGACTGATTTACTCGTTCGGCAGCATTGGCTTGGGGAGAATAAAATCCAGTTCGGATGTGTTTCACTCCATATTTTTGCAAGAATGACTTAAAGGCTTCTGAAATAAATTGTTTCCCGTTATCGGAATGCATTATTTCTGGTACACCAAATGTGTGAAAGACATCAGCCTCAAGATACTTTATCATATTCTGGACTGTAGCTGAACGCATCAGTTTGAGAAATACGTATTTTGAGAAGTGGTCTAGCCCTACAAAAATCACCGTATTACCTGTGTTAGTCCCAGGGTAAGGTCCCATGAAATCCACATACAGACGTTGGAACGGTTTTTCGGTTATCGTTTGCATTCCCATGAGTGGTTTTCTCATTCTATATGACACCTTAGAAGTATTACAAATCTCGCATTCTTTTATCAATGTTTGAACGTCACCAACCATTCCTGGCTAGAAATATTTTACCTTTAATTTTGCCAAGGTCTTTTGCATCCCTCCGTGTCCAGATGATGGTGATACGTGTACTCGTTCTGCTAATGACCATCGCAATTCAGATGGAACCCATAATTTCCAAGTGCTATCCTCTTGTAGTGGGTCGCCACTTCGAAAATCTGTTCTTTTATGCACATAACCTTCTGAAGTACACAGGTCAGGTAAGCGTTGTTGTTCTTTGGTCACCATTTCGTTGAGTGCCTTATATTTATCAGTTACAAAGAAAGGTGAGTTCTTAGTGTATATTGAAGTCAAATTCCTGTAGTTTCAAGCTCCATCTCGC
Source organism: Teleopsis dalmanni (assembly GCF_002237135.1). NCBI lineage: Eukaryota > Metazoa > Arthropoda > Insecta > Diptera > Diopsidae > Teleopsis > Teleopsis dalmanni. The sequence goes on along the minus strand of NW_024031827.1, from coordinate 6,493 downwards.
TAGTCTGCCTGCAAATCACGCTGGTTCATCAACCATTTGAGACTCGCATGGTCCGTTATGACCGTAAATGGAACTCCTTCAACATATGCTCTAAATTTGTTTACACTGAGTACTGCCGCATAACATTCCAGTTCTGTCACACTATAATTCTTTTGGGCTTTGTTTAGTTTAAACGAAATATATGCTATCGGTTGCTTATCTCCAGCAGCATTGTAAATGCTGCTAACTTAAATTTTGGAACAAGCATTGACCTTGTTCCATATTATCATTTATAATGTAAAAATCACATGGCATTCCACAAGAATAACAGAAATTTAAGTGGAATGGAGATGGACACATGCTACCTGCATTATGGTTACTCGTGATCGTTGTCTCGTGGTAACGGGTTTCAATTCTACCTCCAAACGTGTTTTGCCCCTTATTTCTCTGTTGTAACTGCCCACGCTGTTAATTTTCGCCTTGTCTGTTCTGTGGAGAACTGAAGTCTTCTAAATCCCATTGTGAATGTTTGTCTACTTCAGCCTTATCTACTTCTTCATTTACGATTTCACTAATGTGCCTACCTCGGAGCTTGTTTTCTCTGCGAATAGTAGACTAGCTATTCCTGGCTTAACGTTATTTTTTATAATTGTCGCCAACTCCACTTCAGGAATTTTCTTTCTCAGTTTGAACGTCAGGCTATGTATTGTAACGACACTTTGGGTGACGTTCAAAAATTTTTAGTTTTTGCTGGGGTATCCTCAGCCGTCGTCCAGAGCCGAGACAATTTATTTATAGTTTCGCTGAGACGTTGTTTTAGAAGAAAGAACGTTATTTATATATATATAAATTATATATTTTTATTTATTTCATAAAAAAAAAGACTTATTATTAACAAAGTATAATTAAACAAATTCAGCATATAATAAGTTATTATTCACTTAAAGCATTCTTTTGTTTTTTTTTTCTAAATTAAAAAAAAATATGTATGGATAGCCGTTGACGACAGAAATTATTATTCCCCAGTGTGTAACTCGTTAAAAGATTTCTGGCAGGACAGTGTGACGTTCTAGGTCCTCTCCTCTGTTGTTATAAAAAAAACAATGAATACCTTGTACTGTAAAAGAAATCATTTGGCCGAATGAGCCAGGTTTAAAAATAATATACATAAGACTACGTTTGGCTGAAGGAGCCAGGTTTTTGTCAAAATGTGCCAGGTAACCAATAGGCCAGTGTACTTGTCTTGGATAAGTAAAATTTCAAGTCTTTGGTAAAATTTACCAGAAGGCTCAATGAGCCAGAGTACTTGTTCCCTTACTTGTCAAAAACCAAGTCCCCTATTACATGAAATGTTCCTCCTTTTATATCGAGCATACCGGAGCTTTTTGGTGTAGCGCACCGGTATTACTTGCTGTAGTTCACTTCGCCGTGAAGTTGAATTTTTTGTGTTCTGCTGTGTACTGCTTGTGTCTTTTCGTGTTTGCTTGTTTTCCTCTTCTTTTACTTCGCCGCGACTTTGAGTATTTACTACGCGTAGTGTTTTTTTATTTCGTGTGTGTTTTTTTTTCTCTTTAATTTATATTTTATTATTAAAAATAAAGTGTATTAATAATTCAAAACAAGGTATGAAATATACATATATATTTTGTGAATTTAATATTATTCAAATCTAAATGTGAAAAGAAAAGAAATAAAAATTAGAAATAATACAAAAAAAACTAGTGTTGATGTGCTTAGTTGCTGCCGGAGTTTGTTTTGTTTACGTGTATAAAAATAAAATCGTACAAGCATGAGTGTTAAATTATTTTGTGTATTATTTTATTTATATATATTTTAAATAGATATTTGTTTAATAATTAAACGTGTTTTCGGTAATAATTGTTCAGTGTTGTTGTGTTTAGAATTTCTTTACAAGTTTTTTTTGTTTTCATTCATAAAATTTGTAACAAACAAATTAAATTTTTTCGTATATTTTTAGATTTTGCACATGTATCGATGCCCGCGGCACGTTGGAATCGAGGATCACAGGTAATGTCCATGATATTTTAAATAAACATTTTACACCATATAGAGAGTTATTTTCTCTATATGGTGTGTAGCGGTGGTAGTTAGTTTACGAACAGACTTTATTTTTTCTTCTTCTAGCTAATATGTAGCACAAAAATTTATTGTAAAAATTTATGTCGTTACATTTCCCTCCTTCTTCAGAGAGTGAAAAGAAGACTAACTCTCATGTATTTTATTTCATTAAGGATTTAATAACGTGCGTAATTTCTGCTATATTATTCCTTTCCATGATATTGTTTAATTTCGTTGACGTGTACTGTTTTCCTGGTTATATTCCATATGATACATACTATTACCTGTGTGATTAATATTCCTCTCAGAATGAGGCTCGATTTCTCTTTCTAATCTTTGGACTCTTGAAAATTTTGTAGTAATCATCTTGGTTTTTGACATGATGATGGTCATCCTTTCGTTTTAATGTGCCTAGACGTCTTACGAGAATTTCTGGTTTGTTTCCTTTTGTGCTTGGTTGAATGTCGTTCCATTCCTCTTGTGGTGACCATGGTTCTTGTTGACTGTCGCGCTTGACTTTATCCTTTGCTTGAGTTTCTTGACTTGGTAGTCCCGTATTAAGTTTACTATCTGAAACATTGATATCTAATGGGTCTAATGAATTCGTAGGTTGTACTTGACGATTGTTCGATACTGGCGGTACTGTAGTAGAATTCCTCTGTGGCGATGTAGTTGATGACGAAGATGATGATGGACCAGACTGGTGATTATCTCTTGGTGGTGCTTCTCGTTGTGCTTGTTGCTGATTAACATGGGGTGGCGGCTGCGGCTCAAGTTCCTTTGGTTGTAACGATGATTTGAAATTACTTTGCGAATGACACTGTGGCGTTTGCGATGATGATTTTAAATTACTTTGCGAATGACTCTGTGGCGTTTGTGATGATGATTTTAAATTACTTTGCGAATGATTCTGTGGTATTTGCTGACTGATTTAATCGTTCGGCAGCATTGGCTTGGGGAGAATAAAATCCAGTTCGGATGTGTTTCACTCCATATTTTTGCAAGAATGACTTAAAGGCTTCTGAAATAAATTGTTTCCCATTATCGGAATGCATTAATTCTGGTACACCAAATGTGTGAAAGACATCAGCCTCAAGATACTTTATCATATTCTGGACTGTAGCTGAACGCATGGGTTTGAAAAATACGTGTCTTGAAAAGTGGTCTAGCCCTACAAAAATCACCGTATTACCTGTGCTAGTCCTAGGGTAAGGTCCCATGACAGACTTTGAAATGGTTTTTCGGTTATCGTTTGCATTCCCATGAGTGGTTTTCTCATTCTATATGACACCTTAGAAGTATTACAAATCTCGCATTCTTTTATCAATGTTTGAACGTCACCAACCATTCCTGGCCAGAAATATTTTACCTTTAATTTTGCCAAGGTCTTTTGCATCCCTCCGTATCCAGATGATGGTGATACGTGTACTCGTTCTGCTAATGACCATCGCAATTCAGATGGAACCCATAATTTCCAAGTGCTATCCTCTTGTAGTGGGTCGCCACTTCGAAAATCTGTTCTTTTATGCACATAACCTTCTGAAGTACACAGGTCAGGTAAGCGTTGCTGTTCTTTGGTCACCATTTCGTTGAGTGCCTTATATTTATCAGTTACAAAGAAAGGTGACTGCAAATCAGCATCTAGATTGCGAGTGTCTTGTGTTATCTCGTCAACAAACATCGTTCTTAGTGTATATTGAAGTCAAATTCCTGTAGTTTCAAGCTCCATCTCGCTAGTCTGCCTGCAAATCACGCTGGTTCATCAACCATTTGAGACTCGCATGGTCCGTTATGACCGTAAATGGAACTCCTTCAACATATGCTCTAAATTTTTTTACACTGAGTACTGCCGCATAACATTCCAGTTCTGTCACACTATAATTCTTTTGGGCTTTGTTTAGTTTAAACGACATATATGCTATCGGTTGCTTATCTCCAGCAGCATTGACTAGGAATAACACTCCTTCCACTCCGTCTTTAGAAGCGTCACAGTGGATATAAAAACTTTCTTGGAAGCTCGGATTCGTAAGTACTGGTGCTGTCGCAAGACTTTCTTTCAATCTCTCAAACGCTATTCTTGATTCGTTGGTTAGAGAGAATTTAATTAGGTTATTTTTAGTCAGGCAATCGTGTAATGGTGCTGCAATGGTGGCGTGATCTCTTATGAACCTTCTATACCATCCTGTCATTCCAAGAAAGCGTCCAAGTTGCCTTGCTGTTTTTGGCTCAGGAAAAATATTCATCGCTTCTGTTTTTGCTGGATCAGTTCGTATTGTCCCATTCCCTACGATGTACCCTAGACATCTAACTTCAATGTGACAAAATTTACTCTTTTGAACATTAATTGTCAGGTTAGCTTTGCTCAGACACCCACTTGCTGTAATAGACGCATGTGTCCCTCAAAGTCTTCTGAGCACACCAGTAAATCGTCTAGATATACAAACACCCATTCTCAAAGCGCTGCTGGAATGACTTTGTCCATGAGTCTGCACATGCGTTGCGCCGCATTACATAACCCGAATGGCATCACAGTGAATTGATATAGGGAGTCTTCCCGGGACTGTAAACGCTATCTTTTCTCTGGATTTTCTTTCCAGCGGAATCTGCCAGAACGCATCTTTTAAATCGATTGCAGAAATGTACCTGGTATCTTGAAGTCTGCTCAAAATTCCTTTAATATGAGGCAACGGGTATGCGTCCTTGATTGTGCGCTCTTTGACTTTCCGGGCATCTAAGCACAGCCTGTTTTTGGTTTCTTTCCTTACCAGTGTTACCGGAGAGTTCCAATTGCTATTGTTTTCTTCAATCACCCCTAAACTCAGCATTCTGTCTAATTCGTCGTACATTAATTTCTGAACAAACGGAGAAATCGGATAGTGCCACTGTTTCACAGGTATATGTTCATCCATTACCTCTATCGTATGACTTTCTACTGTTGTGCTGCCTAGACCTAACTCACTAAACGATGGAAATTCTTTAACAACCTTCTCTAGCATGCTTATTTGCTTCCTACTTATTTCGTGCTGTTTTGACGCGATCACTAAGTCTGATGACTGCGGAGTCAATTCAGACACTGCCACCCCAAGGTAATTTTTGGCAGTCCGCTTGCTGATTATTGGTATGTCGAACACTTTCCAAAAATCGATACCTAAGTAGAATTGTTACTACACCTACTATCGGGTTTTTCGCCGCCGTTGGCTGTTTTAATAGATTTACCTTTTACCCTTACTAGCTTACTAGGTTTCTTCTTTAAAAATTCAATGCTACTGAATCCAATAGCGCTACTACTTCTTCGTCATTGACTTTGGTCCTAACATACATTCTATTATCTCCTTCCAGTGTTACTATCGTGCCTATGACCTTCCTCAAGCATGCCTTCTTGAAGTTTCTCTTATTGTTTCGCGTTTTCATTAATTCTGCATTAAACATTTTTCCCTTTATTATTTCATAATATAACTTCCGTTGGTGTAATGATTTTGGTTTGGTTTTATTTATCTCTACTACTATATTTGCTAACAATGATTGGTTTCGCTTTATGATTTGTACCGTCGTTCTGGGTCTTGCCTCTGGCGACACTGGCATCGGGTGCCACTGTCCTCCAGCCGTTTCCCTCTCTCTTGTTATATCAGCAATATTATATGTTTTCTTTACATAAAAAGCACGGCATGCCATCGAAAGATGACCTACACCTTGACCCTTGTTCCATATTATCATTTATAATATAAAAATCACATGGCATTCCACAAGAATAACACAAATTTAAGTGGAATGGAGATGGACACATGCTACCTGCATCATGGTTGCTCGTGATCGTTGTCTCGTGGTAACGGGTTTCAATTCTACCTCCAAGCGTGTTTTGCCCCTTATTTCTCTGTTGTAACTGCCCACGCTGTTAATTTTCGCCTTGTCTGTTCTGTGGAGAACTGAACGCTTCTAAATCCTATTGTGAATGTTTGTCTACTTCAGCCTTATCTACTTCTTCATTTACGATCTCACTAATGTGCCTACCTCGGAGCTTGTTTTCCCTGCGAATAGTAGACTAGCTATTCCTGGCTTAACGTTATTTTTTATAATTGTCGCCAACTCCACTTCAGGAATTTTCTTTCTCAGTTTGAACGTCAGGCTATGTATCTCGGCGTTATACTGCTCGAGGTTTTCGCTGGGTTGTTGCTCCGATCCGTGATTTCCCTTATGATGTCATAGTCACTTTCGGCAGATTTGAATTGTGCCAACAGCTCCTTTTTGAATTGCCTATAATCGAAGCATCGGTTACCTTCATGGTACTCTAGTTGTTGCCAGTACCATTTTAGTGATCCCCCAGTCAACAGACAATGGAAGTCCGTAAAAAGTTGTTGATCTGTAACTGAGTGTTGTTCTTTCATTCTCTCGACTCTGAACACAAAGCTTTCTACTGTCATTTCTTTATTCGAACCGT
>NW_024031826.1:0-13800 GCF_002237135.1 Teleopsis dalmanni | reverse complement strand
TTTTCGGCCTTGTAAACAAGTCGTTCGATTAGCAGACGTTGCACGTATGTCTGCACGACATCATGGAAAAATAGTTCGTATTCCGGTATTGGGATTTTGCGCTTTTTGGACCAATACTCAATGCATAAGTCTATATTTTCTCCTTTGGTTGCGACCTCCTTGATGAGTTGCACCTCGCCTAAACTCGCCCATGACTTCAGTATTTTTTCACGAGCCTTCGGATTCATATTTACTATTTTATTTAAAATTTCGCATAATCGAATAAAGCGAAAAATCAATTTATTAAAATTCAAAAATTAACTAATATTACAAGTTTAAAATAAAAGAAAGACTTTATATTTAATATTGTTATGAAAATAAAATCTTCAACTTTCTTTGTTCGCGAAACCAAACAAAAACAATGATAAGAAAATCTGACGCCACTGTAAATTTTTTAACGCCGTTACTGTAAGCCTTTATGGTTTGTTTTTAATGGTTTTATTATTTATAATAAATTTTCAACAATTTATCTTCAGTAATATATTTTTAGCTTGCATTAAAAATGTATTGAATACAGAATTTATTATTAATAAACATAATTTCAACTAAAACTTCTTTAAATTTGCAACGCCGTTGTCAGGCAAATTGCTTGGCAGTTTGAATCCTCAGGTTGTCGAACAGCTGTTCGATGTTTGTGTTCAAACCACTCGTTCAAAAAAGTTCGTATTAGTAGCTAAACGTGAATTATGTATGATGTATGGCTATTCACACAACAGAAGTAATCGTAATATAAATTATTATATAGTTCATCTCACTTTCGTAATATTACGATTGAATTGTAAATTGTACAAAATCAAGCTTAAATTGTATTTGTTATTTACAATAGTAGAATTATGTAGTATTATCAGATACTATTCAAGTAAAAGTTAAGTAAACTTAAAAAAAAAATAAATTTGTTTTTCCTCTCTAAATAAAAAGCAGATTACGTAGAAATTATAGGAAAATTTTCAAATAAAAATCTAATAATTTGTTTTTATTCTTACTAAACAGAAAAAAATAATATTTTCAAATTTATTACTGTGACAATATTGTTATAATATTAATTTATTATTATACACTTAAAGTATTAAATTATAATTAAAAGTTATTTAAATAGTTTTGCACTGTATGACTTTTTTATTCGTTGTTTCATCGTCAAGCAAACACGTCTTCTCTCTTGTTCGTTAATATTGATTAGCAGTTTTCTCAAAAGTAGGGGCAGAGGTGCATTTTGGGTGTTTTTATCCCACATACATATGTATATTATTTTAATATCTATCTTAATTATAACAATGGATTAATTTTATTTCTTTTGTATTAAATAGTATGTGAAATATTTGTTTTATTTAAAACTTGAATTTTTTTCATTACAGTATATGTGAATTTTTCTATACGTTACATTTTAGAGTATTACGACACTCACTAATTATTAAAAAAGTTTGTAGTAATGTGGAGAATAAGACCATAATTGGAATAGCAATAAAATTGGTTTAGATAGTCTATATATTTCCACTTTTTAATGTATATAACTGCTTTACTACTATTTTTCGAAATGTCGTTCGTTATACGATGTTCCCACTGCAGCTAAATCAATTTATATTAATCTTATTAAGATTTAGTCGTTTTTATTGGCATAAATTGATTTATAAATTGATTTATTTATGAAATAGCATTTATGTGTCAGAAAATGCTGTGAAAGTTCTAGGACAGCTTTTGCTTACATTTCTATTGTTCAATTGATAACATTTAGTTTTGTATTATTAGCACAAATTAATTACTTAATCATGAAAAACGCAGTAAATGCAAAATTTGTGTTTATAATATTTATTTAAAAAAAAACATTTTAGAAAATTTTGATCCTTTGTTTTTTCGACATGTTTGTTTTTTGTTTATTTACATTTTGTGTCATATTCAAATTTCGATCATTTTCCCCTTGCGAAATATATTTTGACGTTTTTGGAGCAATTTCTTTTAATATATTCTTAACTAAAAGTATAATCACACTGTCGTATTTAGGCACTTGCTCATTTATATTAATGAGTGAACGTTCACATTATAATGAGCTCATTTATGTAGCTGATAGAACTTTTATAAACTTCACTTAATATATTAAATCATTTATACACAGTTTATATACAGTCAATTACATATTCAATTAATAAAAACAAAGATATTATTAAATATTTACTTCTTCAGTGCCTTTGTTTACAGCTCAAAACTGTACATTATTTACATATGTACATTTTACATATAAAACATATGACATATAACTCAAATTTTGGTAATTTCCCTTGTGGGAAATTTATTTTTAAGGGTTGCATTCTGCTAAAATTAGATAATATAATGATAAAGAGCTCATTTATATAAATGCAATAACAGTTTTACAAAAATGTTTAAGAAAAAAAGCAGTAATAAAAAGTTATGAGTTTTTCATATATAAATGTACAAAAATCATTCTAACAACTTTCATCCTTAATATTATGCATGCTTTTTATATATGAGCGTTTTAAAATAGAAGTAAAAAAATAATATTTATATTTGCTTTATTTTATATTCTTCAGAATTAATTATTATCAAGTGCCTTTTACTTTTCTTCGCACAAATAATTCTTACACTTTCCTTTTTATATTAAAATGCACAAATAATTGTTATTTTTGCCTTAAAAATATAAAAATCAGAAATAACTTTTATTTTTGAAAACAAAATATGACTCACACGAGTGCCTGATATTTTTAAAAACGGTGGTTTTTGTGATTTCATACAGAATGTATTAAAGACATTTTGGCTACTTCCAATGTATCTAACGGTTTTCCAAAAGATGGTAGTGGTATCTTTGTCAAAAGTTCTATAAAATATTTGACGCGTCTTCTTATTTTATCAACTTAAGGGGAACAATGGTATATTGTAAAACTCCTACTTAGTCTCATAAGATTATCGGAAGCTACACTCTACATTTCTGATAATTTGTAGAAGTCGGTGTCTTTTAGTACAATATTTAAAGAATAGTAGTTAACGGAAAAATATTTTATTAAGACAACACTTGTAAATAATCTGAATTAGTGTAGACTTAAAAACCTGCAGTCTACTTCTACTAAGCCTTTGAAATTCTCACATGTCTTTTAAAAAAATTTGTATTTGATTTTTTAAGTACTACTTCAATAAGTCAAATGTATATCCTGCAAAAATTTGTCACCTGTTTCATCACCGTCGTACCCTTCATAGTGAACTATATATACGAATCTACACATTAAAGTTGAAGAGATAGCATAGCTGCCTGACTTTTCGAACGTAACTTATGCAGTCTTTTTTTTTTATATTTAGACGTATTTCAAACTTCAGTAACGTATTTCATAGTGCCAAAGTGAGCTGAATCTCTTGAGATACGGGCTTATATTTACAAACTTTAATACTCGTACCAGGCCTAGATAATGTACCATACATGAAAAATATTAATAAAAATAATTACTGCCGTTGTTAATTAATTAATAATTAATTAATTTAGGTAGAGCAGATAGTGCCATTGTTTCTGAAGTTAAAAAAATTTTAAGGTTCATTTTTTAATAGTATAGATTAGGTTATATCAATTATCCCAAGGGATCCACTTAGGCCTATAGGCCCATAATGTTTTTTAATAGTGTAATTAAAACAAAAAATAAAAAAGTCAGAGCATTATTCAGAGCACTAGGAGTGACGTATAAACACTTTCTATGGATACTTTTCCGATAGTTAGTTCCTTGTTTCTGTAAGTAAGAAATTCTTTAAAGTGAACTATTTTACAAAATTATTATAATTTCATTTATTTAATTTTCATAACTGAATTGTTGTGAGATATAAATATGTGCTAGAATTTTAGTTGTTAACTGAATGTAGTTTTAATAAAATATATTTCAATAAATCCATCGAGTAGCACATAGGGCATACGAATACGTCTATGTATATTAAAAATGTAATGGAATGTAGAGAAAATATTATATGTAGAATACATAAAATTATTTTCTAAAATTTTTGTATTTTAATTTTATTAATCCATAAATGTATCAACAATTAAGGTAACTAGTATAGAGGAACATAAAAGTTGTGATTTTATTTGCAGCTCATAAAAATTGCAATACATTGTGTGCTCCATTTATTTTTAAAATATGACACACATTGCCATCAGAAAAGTGCATGTGGCTTTTAAAAATAGCAAACCATAGAATTCCGTTCTCAATTTTTCAGCACAAATCCAGAGACACATTTGCATGTGTTTCATTTATAGGCTTTAACTTTAAATAGACTAAATTGCGATGATGTAAGCTAACATCGAATAACAGGCATAATTTGTTATGGTTCTCTCCCCGCCAACCATTAAAAAAAGACTCGCTATAAAAAAATAAATATTCGCGCCCCATCATGTGTGCGGCCGCGTCACAACTCTAATCGGATTTATATGAATTTGTTTCTAAATATGCCAACCGGTTTCATTAAATTCCACAATTACACAAAAATCTGTGATTTATATTTGGTGTTTTATATCTGAATTGTCTTTCAACGAATTCTTGTACTCGAAATAATAATATTTAATAAAAGACTCATTTCAGCTACATACCATACATAGGTTGTACATATAATGTCTTCCTCTAAATACTCATAATCATACCTACTTGTTAAATTGTCGAAAAATTGTATATATCAACTTAAACGACGCGAGCGGGGTGACCGGTGCGATCGGTGCGTGTGAAAATGGGTTTCCTTTCTAGTTCACATTTGAAATCTAATGCCGCCCAAGTTCGACTTCAAACTTTTTGTAAAAATAGGAAGCATTTTCAGTTTATTATCTACACAGAGGCCCAAATTCTACGAAACGTATAATTTATTGTTGAGCCTCTGTTTAATAATTTGTTTTCATTTACATTTTGTAAATTTTGAGAAAAGCTTACAAAATTGTTACAATAATTAAAAAAGAAAATAACTGGTGGTTCGACTCAAGTTTGGTAAAGTGGAATTTATTTAATATTACTAACACATATATTATAACATATATTCATATATATGGTACATATGCATAACACAAAGAAATAAATTATTTTACTAACATATTATTTTCGATAGGTAAATCTTGAGGTTTATTTTGAGATTTATTTATAACATTCTAGATATTTTGCCAGAGTAGTCAGATTAACCTGAAATTAAGAGTTGTTTTAAATGGTGTCACGCCAAAGAAGTGTGATTTGATTCGATATATATATTTATGAAAAATATAATATGTCTGCAAAGACTACTACAAAAATCTTCGATTACTCTAATAATGCTTAATTGAGTAACTAAATTTGACAGATTGAGAGGGTCTCTTCACGACAATGATGAAACTATTATAAAGTCTATCTTATAACAATCGATGCATGCGCAACATATTTGGCATATGGTGGCCTAAAAGGATTTCCAATGGAGAGTTGTGGAGAATAACGCAACAAACAATTGCAAGCAACGAGATAAGAAGAAAGAAGTATGGTTGAATTGGATATACACTGCGTAAGCCTTATGAAGATATTGCACATGCTGCACTTACTTGGAGTCTCCAGGGGACTAGGCGCAGAGGTAGACCAGCACTGACCTAGAGAAGGACAGTTCAGCAGAAGACGGGCAAATCGTTTAACGAGTTGAGAGCAATAGCACAAAATAGGAAGCAGTGGAAAACTTTTGTAGATTCCTTAAGCTCCTAATTGAGTATGGAAATAATAATATATCAATAAGTCAACTTAGTTAGCTGGGTCTTTCCATGGAAATGATGAAAATACTGCAAATTCTATACTATAACAATAAGTCAACAGTATGGTTTAGAAGTATGATATATTTTAAGATTGCTTCAAATGTGTACCGGGGTAAAAAATGAGTGTGCATTAGGATCTATGTTGTTTACGTTGTTTATTAATGATTTAAGTTGAATTCTTTCTGGTGCAATTTAGATTGCTCACATGTGCCTTAAAGTGTTGCTATATGCTGATGGTGTCATGCTGTTTCAAGATTAGATAGATAGATCAAATTTGATCTATCTGTTGGATTAACAAAATAGTTAGTTGACAAATAGATATGTTGAAAGAATATTATTACTCTTGGGGTTTATCCATAAACACCAGCAAATGAAAGCTTATGACTTAAGGAATATGTCAGACAGTTAAAAATAGACGAAAAATGAATACTACATAATATACCACACAATTCGAAGTCATGAACCATTATAAATAGCTAGGAATAAATATGAAAGATAACAAGATAACACAAACTTTTATACACACTTAAATGAAAAGCTGTAAGAGGCCCAATTGGCTATTATTTGTACCTAAAAGAGATTTTTGGGAAATCCAAAAATATCATATTTGAAGTTTTTGAACCGACAGGTAAACTATTTCTAAATTGTAAAGCGCAAGTATGGGGTCCAGAAAAACATGAGGCAGTAGAAAAATTACAGATAATCTAGATTAAGAGAACTTTACGTCTATCAATGAATATGTTATATTAAAAGTGCATTTTCAACACTATACCCGAAGTTTAAAACTTCATTATAGTTACGTAAACCCTATAATGAACTTGGCATACCTATAATTTAATTTAAAAAATATTGATACAAGAGACTCAATGAAAAACTAAGTGTGACTATCGACTTGAGTAATATTGGAAACTGGGCATTGACAGAAAGTATAATTATGCAACTGATTGATTAGGAACGGAGAACTTATAGGGAAGTCAAGAAATAGTATCTGGAGGGGTGCTTACAACAGATTAAATTACGATGTAGGTGTCAATTAATACTTTAATAATTCGAACGATTTTTAAAGTCCGTGGAGAGGTCTTAGGACTATACTACGTTCCATATGAAAGTCACAAAAAAATGCTGTGTATCATATGCAACCTCAAAGTAAAAGGCGATATTATTCATTTAGTAGGAAAGTGGTAATTTTTGAAGAACAATCGTATGCTAGACTTCAGCAAACCTTTGTTTGACTTTAAAGAAGCTTTACAAACTCTAAATGGTTTTATCCGGTTATTAAATATGTGTTCGATTACTTTCAGAAAATATATAATAAATCGACCTTTTTAAAAATAACATGTACTTTCCCTAACACTTTCCGTCAAATTGAAGTAAATATATTATATATAATATATGTGTAATATATAATTTATGTTGCAGCCCTCGTTTTTACTCAAGTGCCACACATTTTGTTGTAACTACGTAGGTATTGGCAACATAAGAATTTTGTTGCACATTAACCATTTTTAGGTATAAAATTACCATGTAAACACGTAGGTCTTGTGGTTCTAAATTGGTTTAATTACGATTTTTTATGTCTTACTGATGTTGTTGCGTTTGAACCTTGACCTTAGCTTCCGCTTTTGAAAACAATATAAAACATTTAAATTATGGTAATGTAAGTATAATATAAAAAAATAAAAATATTAAACTAATTAAAGTATAACATATATAAATATATATGCAATATTTCCGTACATCATGTGGAAATGTTAAAAATTCATCTGTCGTTGTTTGTAAGCAAATTTGGTCTTATCCGAGTAGAGGGAGTAAGAGAAAAAGGGAATATAGAAGTGATATAGAGAGACGGAGTTTCATATTCTTCTTTCAGCATTGGTTGGTCCAGGAGCACAAATTTTTTGCGAACTAGTTCTTTAATTGATACTCATTGTATTTTAATGCAATATACTTTCTGACCAAAAAACGTCTATTAGTTGTTATTTAAACGCAGTGTATTTGGGACATGTAAAAAACCTTTACTAAATTATGATGTCAGAGTATTACGAAGTATTGGTTTAGAATTGATCACTATTTGGCAGAGAATGGTTGTAACAAATGACAAATGATGACAATTCCTGCGTCACAATTTGCAGTTAAGAAATACAAATAAAAAATACCGTATTATTACCCTATAAAAGCTGAAAGCAGGATGCATAATGTAAACAATTGTACATGAAGGAAACTGAAAGTTTAATTCGGATAACGAAAAGTGGATTTCCCATTAGAATACATATAGGAAAAAATAGATCATATTTGTTAGATTTGTTCCAATGCAGATTTGTATAGAATGGAATAGCGAAGTCATAGGCAGTGAAAATGACATTGAAAAACTTGTTAAGTCGTAATAAGTAGCGTAGATAGAATATGTATCACAATCAGAATGAACTATTCAAGAATGCAACCGAAAACTGTGAACGCTCTTTGTATTCTGTATTCTTTGTATAACATAAAAAAGTAGGCAACTATAGATAATATGGTGTGAACATGTCATGATCCTTTGTAAGAGGTGATCAGCATTCAGAAGAGATAGGGAACCGATTTATGAGTTACTCACAACATTAAACTTAAGATTTTTGAGTATGTTATTATATGGTAAAACAAAAGCATAGAACATGTTTCATGGTGCCGTCGTTTTTACTGTTGTTACCAGTGAGACAAGAATAAAACAGGCATTTGGAGCAAGAGGTGTGATCAGTAAAAGCTGTAGTCTTTCCCCTGATTCCTGACAAGACCAACTTAGTGTACATGTAGTTTTCTTCATTTATAATTAATTTATATGAAATCTAACTTTCAATGGCTTCATTCAAGACTGAAAAAAAGTTGTAGTTCCTACTGCACCGTATTAGTACTGCGAATTCGTCTGCTATTTCGTTTACTGTTATGCTGGAGTGGCCAATAACCCATTGAGGGATAACTCATTGTCTTTGTTCGTAGAGCTCAATCCACATCAGCTTTTGTGGACCAGTCTGTATGACAAAATCGGATTGATCAGAGCTTTAATCGCTTAATTGCCATTCAAAACTACAATGATCGTATTCCTTTATCTTCAGAAATTACTTCCATAACTCTTAAAAATGTGAGTACTTCTGCTTGAAAAAATAGATACGTGCAAACGTAGTATCTGGTAACATATACTGTAGTACTTGAACCGATTCTAAGCTATCGATAAAGCTTCGGTTGAATAGTCAATTGTTACTTTATACCTTTAGAGAGTTTGTGTAATTTTTTGAATAAGCATAAAAATTAAGATATATCGAAGCGATAGAATTTATTGACTAAGACTATATCACTTTTTATTTATTTTTTTTTTCATATTTTGCTTACTGAATTAGCTTTAATAACACAAATTATTTCGTTTCCCAGAACAGGTTAAGGTTTTCAACGACCATCATCTTTTAGTTGAATGGATTATTTAAATGGGCGGATCGCCACACTGAAATATTTTATTATTTAATTTTTCAATCTACTGAAGAAGTTACGAAAATTAGATTTCGATGAATTTCAATCTTTTAGGCTTAATTCACTCTAAACTAAAACATTTTTACTTAATGAATGAACATCTAAATAATTTGTTTTTTTTTTTTTGTAATACACATGTTTTATTTTTTCTTTTTTCAATTTTATATAATATTACAAAATGCTAAATTACAATATGAAATATCTTTTTATTTTATTTTTCACGAATTCTATTAAATTGAAATTTATGAACCATTTGACAGCTTATTTAAACCCTTCGAAATTCGGTGCTAAATTTATCATAGGCAATATCGCGTTTACATATTTTATCGTTTTTGGTTTTAGATATTTAAATTCGTTTGTATTTTTACGGTTTATCTTCTTTTGTTTATAGTCAACGAACTTTAGCGGATTCTAAATAATCATTAAGTCTTTTGCTAACTTCAATATAATTTTACAACAACAATAAAAACGAAAACAACAACGACAACAACTAAAAACAACTTGTAACCGTAAAGTTCAAAAATAAATTTCTATGGATTTGCCGATTTTGCATAAATAAATAAAAAATCCAAGACTTTTTGTTTAAACCTTTAATCATTATTCAATATGCGAAAAAAGAATGGAAAAAGTCATAAATTAAATTATAATAATAATTAATAAAATACTACTACTATCATATCAATGACATATAAAGTAATTTTTAATGCGAAGTGTAAACTGTAGTAATTTTTAAAAATAAAAGTAATTAAAAAATATTTTTATTAAAACATTTTATTGAAAAAATTATAGCCCTTCTGGTAAAATTAGTTCCAATCAATGATATGGAGAGAAAAATGTTTTTGTTCTAATATATGAAGGCATATTATTTTATTCAAGCTTTGACTTGGATAAAGTCATAAAATTAAGACTTGATATTAAATAATCATTTTAACGCTCGTCTATTATTTCTATCATTTTCTTATACAACATATTGTAAACTATTTCAAAATATACCTTTGTTTAGGTGAATACTTCTTGAACCGACGTTAATCTCTTTCCCTGAAGTATCGTTTTAATGCTTACCAAATTTGTGAGACCAAATCGGAAGAAGAACGTGAGACCAAATCTAAATAATCAATTGATATATCCGTAGTATATTCATAAAAGGGCGCCTCCATGAACACCAATAGGTCAAACTAACTCGCTAAAGACAGAGATATTTGTACAATATTTCTAGTATTTACATACTGTACTATCCGGGCGATTAAATGATTTAGTATTGCTGGTTTTGCTGTTTTAAAGATAATTGTTAAATATTACACCGTGATCATACTAAACAATGGATGTCGTGACTTTCCCTATCGAGTGTTGTGACTTTGACTACTCTTATTCACTTTTGCTTCTTGTTGTCCATTTGATTAGTTCCCTACCAATTTGTCGTAAAATCTTTTTGGTTATCCATGAAACGTAAGTAATTATATGGGGGAAGATATTCATATTTAAAATTGTACAGATATAAAGTGTGAGAAAAGGGACTATCAAAAAAACTATTGTCAAAAAATTCTTAATATATGAAATACAGTTCATTCGAATAGCATAAGTCCTATATTTGTTAATACCTTGAAATCTAATAACTATTTTTTGTTAAAATTTTCCTCGTATTACACATAGAGTTCCCGTACTGGGTTTTTGTAGCAAGAAACCTATTCCTTTTTTCGTCTACGATGCTAAAGTTTATCTCTGGATGCTTTAATGTTAAAAAATTTGCTAAAGCGTTAGAGTAATAAATTTTTTTAATTTTTTTTTATTTCTTGGCCTAATGAATTATTTCTGAATCTCACAAGACATCCCTAGTAAACAATCTAGCAATAAAATAGCTTTTTCAAGACCAAAGATACATGTAAAATGTAGTCCATTTATTCTTTAGTTGTCTCTACAATGTTAATTTTTTTTTCTTAATTTTAATTTACAGTCCTTCATGAGTAAAATTAACATAAGCGTCCTGATATCTTGTTTATATTATTTATTTATGTTTATTTTTCTGTTTAATATAAAAAACGTAATGTTTAGTAATATAATATTATATATAAATTTTTGATTTAGCCAACATTATTAAGATACAGGTGTATCTTACTCGTGTCAATGGTTTTATTACACTCTAAGGCATTTCTGGCACTTAAATTTTAATACAATAGACAAAAAATATTTTGTTTAGTGATAATTTGTGGTATCTCGTAAATGTATAGCTTTCATAAAATCTTATGTCATTAATCAAAATCATGTCTGGAAAATTAGCTTAAAGCATACAAATCTATTCTAAAATCTTCCTAAGACAATGCGCGGTCGTTGTTGAAATTCTTGTATTGAAATTGTTTAATAGTAGACTAAGACCTCAAGAATGCTTTTGGCTTATTTCCAATAAAGTTACATATCATGACTTATAAATTCATTATGTTAAGCATGAAATTAATTAATTAATTAGTAAAATATATGAAGTAAAAAATTAACTTCATAAAAAACACAAAAAAAAAAATTTAATATACATAATTCTATATTTTTATAGCTTTTATACGTTATGAGAAAGGAGAATATTAAGTTAGACAAAATGTGTGCAAATAAATAGCGAATATATCGGGGATCCAAGAAAAAAATGTTTAGATTTTCTGGGTTAAAAGCATCTCTGTAGCTCGTTTATGTAACTTTCTCACTTCGTTTTCTCGAACGATTTTCTCACTTATGACAATTACTCACTAGAAGTGTTTATGTAACTGTGGTGAATTGTTTTCTCACTTTTTTTCGTTCGAGTTTTTGTCACCTGTCAAATTGCTTGCGAGAAGTTTTGAATTTTGAATGAAAAAAAGTAAGTTAAAGTGAATAAATTTAAATTATTGGTACAAGTGCTATTTCCAAGCACTAAGCAACCTTTTAAAATTGTTTTATTTTCGTTCAATTTTTTCAAAAAACGTTCCATTTTTTCAAAAAACGTTCCATTTTTTCAAAAAACGTTCCATTTTCATCAGTTCCTCTCATCACACCATAACGTTCTCGTGTGGTGAATTTTTCATGTTACATAAACAGCAAACTCGAAAGAAGTGAGAAAAAGCAAGTGAGAACTTTTCGAAAGAAATCGTTCGAGTTTAACTCGAACGATTTACATAAACGAGCTACTGGTATGGACATATGATATGATAAATAGACAAAATATTGAAATATGTTATAAATTTCATATACTTATCGTATATGGTATAGCAATATCTCAGTACAGATGTCCATATTAAGTAATCGCGTTATATCTTCAACTATAAAACAAAACACAAACAAAATTTTAAACAACATAATATCTTTTTATAGTTTTGCTCATTCATATAAAAAAAAAATTGGATAAACTTTTTATAACGTTTTACTGAGATTTGAAATTGTTCATAAACATAGTACAATTTGAACTAAGAAATCACTCGGAACTTCTAGTATCGAAATTTCATATCGAACCTAAATTTGTTTATAACAAAGAAATATTTTAAGTAAGAAATAACTGGATGAACAATCAAAGTTTTTAACTATAACTTTTCAATTTTTATGCTCTTCCTTCTTACTTAATTTAAAAATTGTTACTTATAGCCTTTAAAAAACCTCAAAAAAAGCATTGGCTTCCTTCACCACTACTACTTTAATTCATTTATCTATTTTAGTTTCTCCTGAATCCTTTTATCTTTTGTATTCATTGGCAGTAACTTACCTTTGAGTATTAAAGAATAGGAGTATACAAGCGAAAATTTATTCGGAAGTGCACAAAACTGAATTACAGAACAAAAAAGACTGCATCTCGTATATGCAGTCTTTTTTTTAAGAAACACTATAGAAAATTACAAAAAAAAAATTTAGGAAAAAAATATTTTTTTAACGTAAATAATGCAATAAATTCGCAATGCTAGGAAATGTTTTTGAACACAGAAAACTTTGATTATAAATTTCATTTCTATACTTTGTTCTTTAATTTAAAGGCAACTCCATTGATTGAATAGCATAAAAAAATCAATTTGAAACCACAGAAGAATACATTGTTTGGAATTCTGAGTCAAAAAAAGTTATCCTTTTGCTTAATATCGAAAAGGAAGAACTATCTGAAATTGGCAATTTGAATAAAACTTGGTGCATTTTTTTTATAGAAATTAAACTACAAAAACTTACTGATGCAGTGATAATAAATTATTTCGTAGTAGATTATTTAAAAAATTTTGGAAAAAATAGATTAAGAAATAACTAAATCAGTGATAAAAGAATGAGTTGATGAGTAAGATATTATATAATGAGATTGTGATACATTGGATTCAATAGTAACTTCAATATTACTTCGGATAATAGTTGAACCAGTTTAATTTACTGTAAAACTGCAAAAGTCATGTGCACATCAAACGAAGAAAATTTCATATGTTTGTGGATGTGGTGATTGACCACAGTCAATCCTAGGTAGAAATTACCAATAGTAAAAAAAGCACTGTAAAGAGCGAGGCAAAAACATCTCTTTTGTTTATGGTCCTGAGTTGTCACGTACACGC
>NW_024031825.1:0-13825 GCF_002237135.1 Teleopsis dalmanni | reverse complement strand
ATACATTGTGACCGAAAAGTTTCCGGTCACAATGTACAAACGCAAAATTCTTAATCTTCATCAATATTTATTTTATCTCCTTCAAAATATGCTCCATTAGAAGCGATACACAAATGCCAACGTTTCTTCCAATCATCAAAACATTTTTTATAGGCGCTTTCCGGTATTGCTTTGAGTTCCCTCTGCGAATTCTGTTTTACGTCTTCTATGGATTCAAAACGCGTTCCTCTGAGTGGTAATTTGAGTTTGGGAAACAGGAAAAATTCACACGGTGCAAGATCAGGTGAATACGGTGGCTGTTCGATGGTATTTATTGAATGTTTGGCCTTAAAATCGTTGATAATGTTGGAACAAATTGAGGTGAATCGGAACAAGCCGAGCGTTGACACGTCGCATACACAAATTTTCCACCAAAATCAAACGAGCCATCTCACGACCGATGCCTAGCTCTCGTGCTATCTCTCTAACACTCACATGAGGATTTTGGAACACGATTTCCTTTGCCTTTTCAATGTTTTCGTCGGGGGTAGAGGTCGAAGGTCGTCCAGAACGCGGCATGTCTTCGACGGTCGTACGACCGTCCTGAAAGGCTTTGTACCACTCATAAACTTGAGTTTTCGATAAAACTGATTCCCCATAAGCCTTTTGTAGCATTCGCAAAGATTCTGCACACGAAATTTCGTTCGAAACACAAAATTTGATGCAAACTCTTTGTTCAATATTTTTTTCCATTGTTTTTTTCGCAACGCACTACTGAGGTGAACTGGTTTAAACAGCTGCCGTAAACGAACTGTCTGACAGATCGCGCTCATTTTTGGCATAGTAATTGTCCTACAGTGCTGCCAAACTACATAAACTTAAAATATCGAAAAATATACAGCGCGCGAATTTTAAATGAGAATTTCCGAAAACCTTTCGGTCACAATGTAAGTTATATATATACAAATCTCCCCGTCATGTGGATACGATAATATTAGCACCACTCAACTAGTTTTAATGTATGTAATAGGCAATCATTACCTGTTAATCTATATTACACTGTTTCCATCTATAATACATGTTAAATTGAAAAGTAAAGAAATTTGGACGTCCTAATTACACTTATAAATTTGCGTAAGTCCAAAATAGGAAATACATATTAACCCTTGCAATCGGATATTGCATGAAAGGCAAACATGCAGACTTGGAGTTCTAACTGCTTATAATCATAGCCTCAGTCATGAAAAAGAGAAATTTGTTTTAAGCTTACATCTACTCTGTAGATATACAGCGTTAGCATGAACCAGAGCTACAATTCTTGAAAATCTCTTTTTTGAAATCCCCACAGAACTATCAGAAACAAATATCGGAAATTTCACAAACTTCTTAACAGAAAAAAAAATGATGCGGGTATTTCTCAAATCAAAAAAATTCAAATTTCAGGAGAAAAGACAGCTGAAGAACAAAAGCCAGAAGTTAAGACAATGCATCCATAGGTGATTTTTGTGGAATTTGTTTCGACCTAAAACCTAACTCAATCTGAGCTACTTAAATGAATAACGGTTTGTGACATTATATTCTTGGTTTTAATTTTGGAACGGTTTTAGTTAATTTTTTCATTTTTTTGTTATGTTTATGGTTCTTCGCCAATTACAGAGTTAGCTTAAACGTTCTGGAGGGTTCTTTAAAATAAAACAATTTGGCACTCAGTTAGTTGATGATTGCTTCTGAACACAGATGATACGATGAACGACACATGAAAGAGAATCGGTTACTCCAACTCGAATTTAGTAGTTTGCTTAATCAGTTCAAGAAGATCACTACGAGTGACGGAGAGAGAAGACCAGAGAGAAAGAATGGAAGAGAAAAGAAGAGAGAGTAAGGAAGAAAAAGTTTCATATAGTTTTTAAAGTAGTCTTTAAATACGTTTTTAGACAAATTCTTCCATATGGGATGTAAAGAGGCGATATCCAAAATAGTGGTACAGTAAATAAACATATATTTATAAAATATTAATTTTTATTAGCATAGATCTCTAATATTTACTATTCAGAAATAGTTTCCTTAGTGTGTTTCATTCTAAATAACTTTAATGTTTGTCTTCATGCAATAATATTTGGAAGTAGCAAAATAATTTCTCGAGAGCACGCAGTTTCCGATATTTTAACATTTTTAAAATACAACTGAATTATTTTAAGACACTAAAAAAATAATATGAAGTGAATAATAGTACCCATATGGATTTTGTATTTTTTTAGCACATGTGAATTTGAGTTCGAATTTATACAAGTTATGCAGTTTTCGTTTTTAAACAAATATAAAGCATATGCACATATTTTCTCATTTTTAAAGAAAAACCAATATTTTTCCATTTCAAATAAAAATTTATAAAAATTTGGCAAGAAATGCATAAAACTTTAAGGGAGGAAAAAGAAAACTACGTTATTGTAGAAGGCGGAAACTCAGATTTGCTTATGGTTATGCTATGCTTAAACTTTAAACACATTGTGTGTATCTATTAATTTATTATTGTAATTACTACGTAAAAATTTATAGGACTCATAAATTAGATTGTTGAAATTTTAATATTTTAGTTCATTTTTTATGACAGTAACTCATGACAGTGTTAATTATCACAGCAGTAGTCGTTGTGATAACCACATTAACCAAACCGCAAATGACACTAAACACATTGACAGTCTCCACGGTCACGTAAAATGCTGACTAAAAAAAGCAAAGGAAAGTTCGACCGTTTGAAAAAATTAAACCGAAAAAAAGAAAGTTATTGAGAAACGGTTTTTATAATTGAACGGTAATAAATTCCTTTTAAGAAGTAAACACAAAAATTCAGTATTGACTGTCAATACTAATTTATGCCATGTCACGCAACATTTTGCTACTAGAGACTGAAGGCGCTATTAGGGTCTATCGTACGTTTTTGGCGGGCGAACTTGTACAAATGTAAGTAATAAAATTTAAATTTTAATGACTTTTTTAAGTACTTGAGGTGAGTTGGCACAAAATAGGTAAAAAAATTTTACCAAAAATTTCTTGAAGAAAAAACGCTTTATAGACTGTTAAAGATTTTCTTCGTATTTTTAGTTAACATACATTTTACTAAAGATTTCAAAAGCTTAGTTGATGTTTGTTGTTGTTTTAAGAAAAATAAAAATGGCTACCGCAAATCAGTAAAGCAGAACAAAATTTTAATGTGCCTAAAAGCATGCAATAAAATTTTCTCAACTGTAAACATACACTAAAGTATTTTCGCATGGGAAAAATACTCGTATAAGCGAAAAAAATTCTTCTAAGAACTAAAAAATGTAGGTATTTTCTACTTATACTTTGTGTTAGTGTTTCGTGATTTATAAGCATAAGTATGTGTTTGTGTTTTTTGTGAACACAGCGTCAGTACACGCACTCAAAACAAGCGAAAAGCACAAATATTGTATTTATCTTACCTCATTTTGTGTTCTTCTGTGTATATGTGGGTAAACGTGTTGCTCTTCCGTTTCATTTTCTTTTCTTTTCGTATATTAGATATGTGTGTGTGTGAGTATTCGCGTATAATTAAGTGTATTTCCTGTATTGTTTTTGCTCCCGCATAACTTATATGGCAAGTTTTCTACTAAAATTTACTACTGTGGCATGCGTGCAATAACAACAATCTCAAAGGACATAAATTACAGTGTGTTTTGTAGCTGCTTCAGTGCTGTAATACAGCACTCAAAAGAAATGCGTGTGCTTTAATATATGTGCTTCTCTCATTTGCCAATGTCTAGAAAATAAAAAACGTGCTTCAGTTTATGTTTTGTTTTTCGCTTTCCGTAAACAAAACGAAGGCAGTCAATAAAATGTTTTCAACGAAATATGTGCAGAAATTGTGTTCACCATAAATACAGAAAAAGACAAGATACTGGGGACATATACTAGGGACGTGTACTAGGGAAGTAAGAAAAAATAACTAACTTAGCAAATGCTTAAATCAATTTTGTGAAGTCTGTGTTATATACGAAAAGGTTACTTTCAAATAAGTTTTATAAATCACAATTTATAAACTTTATACACGATTCATAAAACTTTATTAAATAACAGAAATGTACGGGAAAAGAAATGTAAAAAGTTTATTTTCATTTTATTTTTTATTTTGATTGAAATATTCTTTTTTTTGGAAATTCAATTAAAAATGATATCTAAATTTTTTTCATTAATTTATTTGATTGAAAAATTTACAAAGAATGTTTTCGATTTTAAAATTTTTTAACTTTTTGTGTTGAAGTTACTGTATATTCACTATAATAAAATTTTACATAAACTGTATTCATGACAAGTGAAACTTTTTGCTTACTGTTTCACTTTTCTGTAATATTGTCAATGTAGTTTTATTATTTAAATAAAGACTTTCCAATTTATGTGCTAGAGAAGTTTATTTGTTTTGCAATCATCTCATCCCCATCTCAATTAAAGATATTCTTAAGAAATAATATTTAAAATTTATTTATAATCAATGTATAAAAATTAATATATATATATTAATTAATAAATAAACAGATGTATATAATAAAGGTATTTCCTTTCGAAAGTTATTAAAAGGAATACACATCTCTGGAGTAGGGAAAATATGATTTTTTTTAATAATAAATGTTCAGGAGTCCCTAAAAGAACGTCAATATTTTGCAATTCTCAAAATACATTTGATGGTACCGAACAAATATTCTCAGATTCATCAGGAAGTCAAATATATGATTAGGATAAGCATATTATATAACAGATGTATATAATAAAGGTATTTCCTTTCGAAAGTTATTAAAAGGAATACACATCTCTGGAGTAGGGAAAATATGATTTTTTTTAATAATAAATGTTCGGGAGTCCCTAAAAGAACTTCAGTATTCTGCAATTCTCAAAATACATTTGATGGTACCGAACAAATATTCTCAGATTCATCAGGAAGTGAAATATATGATCTCGGATAAGCATAATCAGACATAAAAAGAAAATAATTATAAAATGCATTTTTATTCGCATTTATAGTCATTTTCCATGTAATTGTAATAATAACAATGGAATATATTTTTATCTTGTTTTATGAGTACATATTTTAGGACAGAAATACAAAAGATTATAAATTTTAAAAAAACTTTCATAATGAGAAGATCAGAAAAAAAGATCATACGATTGCCGTCTTTAAATTAAAAATAGATTTAAAACTTTACTAAGAACAACTCTCACAGGCCCGGAACCTTTCTGCGGAGTTAACAACAGCTTTAAAACCAGCCTAGTACGTGAAAGGGAAAAACAAAACCTAATTGACTTCTGGAGGGCCCAAAAAGGCATATGGCATGTTATCTCTGAAAATATAAAGAGCAGGTATCATACTCTATACTGAACTGCTAAAAAGCCACTGTAGGCTACGACACCACCGGAAATTCAAAGGATCCAGTCAAATTCATTGACACATCGTTGTCCTACAAAAGTCAAAGGCTTTAACATTATCTGGTGAAGTAATTCTTTATTTTGTTTTGAGTACTATTATTTATATCTCGTTTTAGTACTGTAAGTTAGTATGTTGACTGATGTTTACTTTAATATATGTATTTAGAGTCAGTTGAGCGAAAGTGTTGTAAGGAGCGAGTACTGGTAAATAATAAGAATTAATTTAAAATCAACTTAGTATTGATTTTTATAAGTTCATATATTTTCCATTATGATTACTGGTAGAAGAAGGCATTAGAAGAAGAGAAATTTTACGGTAACAATTCATTTGAATTTAAATTATTTTTACAAAAGAACATAAGAAAGAAACCATAATATTAAAAGGTATGCCAAATATTCAAACCTTTTCTATCTTAGGAAGTAGAATAGTAAACAAACTAAAATTTCCGTTTTAAATTCAAATACAAACGTATTTAAATATTTTCAAACATGCTTTCTTTCTCTCTTTTTTCATATGCTTAAGGCTTAAATAATTAATAATTAGTTTGATTAGGTTGAAGGTTGTAGGATGAATCTGAATATCTGAATGTCTACAAACAAACCTATTACTCTATATATACCATATCCAATTTTAGCTTATTTGGGTTTTGATTTAAAGAAAACGTATTACTGATAATATGTCTTGAATTTTGAATTTTTAATATCTTTATTATAAATATAAACATTATAATATTTAGTTATCAATATATTAACTTTTTTTAAGAAATTAAACAAATTCAATAATATATATCAATAAAATAAATTTCGTATATAAGGAAGAAGGAAAATAATAAGTTCTGGACAAACATTCATGTATAAAATCATTAAAATAAAAGTTGTTCTGAGAGCTTTTCGGGCTTGTTAAAAATAAATAAGCAATATTCAGTACAAAATTTATTTTTTTATTATTTATAAGTATAAGTGATACGTATAAGTAATGATTAATAAATTATTAAGTTTATTCTCAATTTTGATATGGAGTCCATAAGGTAGCAAAAGACCTGGTGCGCCAGTAAAAAAGTGGAACAGAACAGTCGAAAATGAGCTAGCTGAAGCACGATATGCATGGATCGACATCTATAAAGAAACACCAAATAGAGTCAGATTTAGAAAAATTATTGAGGCCATATGCCCCACTGCGGGAAGGGGACAATAGTAGTAAAAGTATTATCACTATAGTAATATTCTTAATATATGATTCCTTATAAAACTATACCATTTAAATGCCTATAATGTCATATATATTTAGTACCTATTATAAATTAATTCGCTCATATTAGAATAAATTACAATAAAAGATTAATATTCCAGATCTCTTAAAAACTCTCAGGGTGAAAGTAATGAATTATCTTAATGTAAACAAATTAATTAAATGCAAATGATTAAAACAATTAATGCAGAAGTATAATAAATATTAATTAAGTAAGTAATTAATACTTACTTACGTATTAGTATTTATTAAGTAACTAATACTTACTTATGCATTAGTATTAAATAGTCATTTTTGTTTGAAAAACAATCTCTAAAAATGAGTATTTTAATTTTAATTTATAATTTATTTAATTTTTATATATTTTAATTAATTATTTTAATTTAAATTTTTTTTTTAAATTATCATTGAAAATGTTATAAATTATTTACTTATTTATTTTAAAATTTAATTGCTTCTTTTTATTTTCTAATTAATAATTTTAATTAGTAGATTAGTTAGTTTTATTATAAAAGGTATTATACAAACGAATAAGCTATTATTAAATAATTTATTAATCCTAAATAACCTTTTAATTATTTATTTTGTATACATTTTTTATGCAAATTTTATTTATTGTTTTTTTGATTTTTTTTATTTTGTCTTTTTTTATTAATTTTTTTTATTATATAAAATTTCATATGCTTGGTTAGTTAATAGCGTGCTTAATATATATTTTTTTAAATATTTATAGCTTATATATTATTAATTTTTTGTATTGATTAATAAATTTATTGATTTTGTAACATAATAAATTATTTAAATATCTTAAATGGTTTTAAGGTTTTGTTCAATTGTTTATATACTCTTTTTATTATCCTTTATCATATACTTTGACTATATTCATTTATAAACTGTTTATATTTATTTATTTTTTTATATTTTTCAGTTATATATCTTAAAAAGTGGCGGTGTTATTTAATTAATTAATTTTGCTTAATATGAAAAGTTAATTTTTTATATTTTTAAAATTAATATTACTGTCTTTTGTTTTAATTTGAGTGTTCGTAGCACTTTTATTTTTTTTTGTTATTTTTGTTATATTTTAATTTATTTTTTTTTTAAATTATAATATTATTTTTTAATTATTTTAACTAAGTATATATTTTCAATTTTTATTAACTTTAATTTATAAAATCAAACTTCCCTCATATACAAAATTTATTTTCTTTGTGGAATTTAATAATGATAGCAGAAAAATGTGATTATAAATTAAAAGTTTTAATAATAATGATGTTTTTTGATTATAATTTAAAAGTTTTAATGTTTTATGATTTTATGCCTGGGTTTAGTAATGATTAAAATATTATTTTTAGTGTAAAAATCTGTATTATTGCTTCTATATGAAAGCATAAATGACAAAATGTGTTATTTGTGGAAATTTGGTTTTAAATTTATCTGTAAAAGTCAGTTTCACATTATGAGAAACGCATAACTAATAGCCATAAATAAATTTTAATATTTTTTATAGCTATTTTTACTACATGGAGATTCTCTACTGTATAGCATTATTTCTATGCTATTATTTGCTTCTTCCTTTTGTTTACTGACCACAGCATTATTGGCTTAAAAACATAATTCATTTCAAGTCAATTAAAAGTTTATGTTGTCATAAACCATAAATGACTTGACATTTATCTGAAATTCAAAGAATTTTTTAAAAATAACATAATTTCTTAGATAAACAAACTATAATTTCAGACTATCTCTAACGATTTTATTTTATAAAAAAGTTGAGAGATTCCATAAAGTTCTGGTAATAAATTAACTTTAATATTCCATGGCAAAAATGTTCATAAAAAATGTGGTTGGGCGAAAAGAATATTTTTATGTAAACAATTTTAGGCGTAAAACAAATGTTGTTTTAATTTATTTGAGCGAATGTGTGTGTCTGCAGCTGTTATCAGTGTGATGTGATGAAGTTAATATTGAAAACGTACCTCACACTTGGCTTATGAGTACAGTGTGCAGTAAGCAACAACTTCTCTGTTGACATATGAATATATGGATTTTTATTTTTTTAAAAGCACTTAAATAAAATATAACCAAAAAAAGCAACACTCTCTAGTTAACTTAATTGAAGCACATTATCATATATAAATTTTTAATTACCAAATAAAATTTTGTTTTTCCTTAATCTGTTAATCTGTTAATCTGTTATTCTGTTAAGCAGTTACACATGCAAGTGAAAAGATTACTTTTCAGCTTGTTTATACAATTATACACTTGACTTTCATATGAAATGAGTTAACCATTTAAATCTTTATGCATCGCCAGCAAAAGACGTCTTAAGTCGCGCAGCCCGTACGGCAAACTGATGATAAATTCGTAGTGTTTATCACAAATAAACAGCGAAAGGCAACAACTATTGTGAATTGTGCGTATCACTAGCGAACGCGTACGCTGAAGCATCCCGAAGTGCCTTGCAGTGCAAAAAATCACTAGCGTTCGCTCCAACCAAATGGGCCAATATGGAACTAAGAGCGCCAGCCTAGATGTGAAGAGAAAAAGTTGAGTATATATTTGGAGACTTCACTCAGTTTTGGCCGTGTAAAGCTCTTTCTGTGCGTAAAAGTGCTTTTTAAGTAAAAGTTTTTAATGAAAAGTGTGCTTAAGAGAACTTTTAAAACTTCATTCGAATGTGGAAGATAGTGTTTAATATGAGAAACAGTAAAAAACATATTAGTAAAGAAGAGATTGCTTTCTTGAAATAATTTTAATTTTGTATGGATTTGATTCAATATTGGAGAAAGTTCAAAGTGTAGGTCCAAGAAATAGGTCCGAAAGGCATTTATATACGTAGACATCTAATAGAAGTAAGTCTATAGTTTCTCTTATAAAGCACATTGGCTTTTTATTTTAATAAGAAAATAGAGTAGGTTTCGTAAATGAATTCCTTTAGAGATTGTTTCTGTTAGTTCCAAGTTACCAATTGTTGAGACCAGAATAGAACTGGGTAAATGACAATTAAATATTATTAATATGTAATAACTAATAATTCATAATTTAATTATTTGTTAATTAATAATAATAGTAATTAATAATTTTAAATTTATTAATTAAACAAAATCAAATGAAGTAAAATAAATTAAAGTACGAAAAAAAAAGAAATTAAAATATTTAATGTCAAATCCTTTAAAAGCTTTATACACTTCATTTTTTTATTAACCAATTGATTAAGCAGCTTTTGACTATGCTACCAAAGCTGCAATTAGAATGAACTCATCCGAAAAATAGGAATCACACCTAGAACACCTTAGCGTTCTGTAGAAAGTTTATGATATCCCACAAGAGTTTGACTAACACACGGATAAACCAATCTAATAAAGCGATTCGCAGACTCTATACTGAAAAGAAATAAGATATCTAGAACACACCAGTATTCTAAAGATAGTTCACGCTATTCCACAAAAGTTTGGCTGACTAACAAAATCTAACACGATTATTTAAAGACTTTATACCGAAACTAGATAAGTGACATAAAAATTTACACATGCCTAAGTGACTTTAAATAAGATAAAAGAATTGGATTAGAAATTTACTCAGTAAAGAATAAACTTTAGGTAATACATATTAGACTATGCAATGTATATCAAGGGGAGATGATGTCATTTAAATGTAGCTGATATACTATTGGAAAGGCATATTCCAAAAACCGGAATTACATTCTTCACTATTACTCAAGTACTCAAATCTATAGTTATCCTATTATGTGTCACATTTCTAAATGAGATCAGCTGATAAAAGAAAATATCCGCCATCTGAATACCAGGACATAGTGACTACTACTGAAACTGTAGAGTGGACAACTTGCACACAAAGACTCAGCCATTAGCAATATCAGTTAATGTTTAGGTATTTACATATTAATCAATATATCATGTCTTTGATACAACTTCTTTCCTGAGAAAAGCATAATGAGTTGGGCAAAAGAAATAGCTTGTGCTAAGATTAAACACATCTGTTCATCTATGGATTCATCTATCTATTGTAAAAGGTCATTGCTTAATAGACAGACACACATAGAAAATTGAAATTCTAACTGCAGGACTTTGCGGTCTCTATCAAGAAGGAAAGGAAGAATAATTAAACGCTCATCCATTCTGCAGTTGTCCAGCTTTGGTAAGGAGCAAGGTTGAAATTCTTGAAAAATAAATTTTTGAGGAACCTGAAGCACTGTCAGAAATTTATATCAGATGTCATGCAAATTTTTTAAGAAAATCGAATTGATTTAGATAATACTGGTTGCTCTTGAATTTGCAATAGACATATCGTAAAAAAATCATCTGTATACCTAATTGTTCGGAAGACATATAACCTAAAAAAATAATAGCCCTAAGGTAATGCAATATATAGAACTTGCTAACATTCTCTGCTCAGTTTTTTAATACTTAGTAGCCGCGTTTCACAATAGATCAATGATTGTTCCAATTAAATACTTCTCCTCAACTCTATCAAAGCTGGACAAGTTCACAATAGTTTAATGGTTGTTTCAATTAAGTACTTCAACCCAGGAATGTGAAGGAGTTTTTCTGTTTATCATAACTATAACAAAAGTGTGGTTTTGACGCTCTTAAAAAATAGATTATAAAAAATAGATTAAATCAGTTAAAAACATATGTTTGAAGTGCTAAGTGAAAACGGGGTGAATGCTTACAAAAGCAGAATGAATGTTGACTAAGTGAACATTAAAAATTAAAGGAGGTTTTTCGCTTTCATTTATCAAAAGATACATTTAATGTAATTAACTAAATTGTAGGGCATAAAAACTGTATTGCGCTGGTGTTTAATATTTTATATAAAAAATTTTTGTATGCATGCTCCAAGCAATGACGAGTTTCAGGCTATATACGTATCCTACTAGTATCTTTTCTCCCCCACATTTCATTGGGGTCAACAAAACCATTAAAGTCGCCTGCTGCCGTTTAATTTCGATTTATATTGTAAAAGTTTTATTTTCATGTCACTTTGCGTAGTCACACATGCACTAACGCATAAACGGAACAACGCAACGACGCATCAACGGAACAACGCAAAAGTACTTACACATACACATTTAATTAACAGCGAACGCACCGCACCGCATAGTCGTGCGTTTCAGCTTGACACTCATTAAAAAAACGGCGGTGGCGTTGACGGTGTCAACGATGCTTAAGTTTTCAAGTTATTGCTTTCATAAGTGTGTGTGTGTATGTGTATGCATGTGAGTACTGTGTGAATGTGTGATGAAGTGTGTGAGAGCTTATGTTGATAAACTTAAGAAATCATGCCTGAGCTCCCCGGTTTTCTATGCGTTCGCTTGGCCCAAGTGCTGCCAAGTTTACTTTTTCAATTATGCATTTGCTGCGGGGCATTAACAGATTTACAAGTTCGCATTGTGGGAATAATTTAAGCAAATTGAAATAATTTGAATTCTGTGTATTTCAGATATTTCTTGTGCTGGCTGCTCAGAAAATTTCATTTAGAGTTTATGGCGAAAAAGAAATTTTACTTAAACTTTTTAATATTGGCAATGTGAAGCAATTATTATTTTCTGTTATGTTTTTTGTTTTTGTTTTTTGTTTTGTTCTGTGCAGAATTATGTGAGAGACTGAAAGGATGGAAAAAGGATTGTTAGTTATTTTGTGCAAAATATTTAATAATTTTTGTTCATTGCATTTTCCTTTACTCATTTTCGGATTTATAAAGGAAGATAAAAAAAATTAAAAACATAACATTTATATTTTTTCTTTTAAGTTACTTTTATTATAATCTTTTAAAATTTGAGAGTATAAAGCTTAAATGAAAATTATTTTGTGAAAAGAAAATATCCGGCAAAAATGGTGAGGATAATAAAATAAAAACTTTCAAGGAAAAATTGTTTTAATATATTACTTAATTAATAAAACTATAGTTTAATTTAATTACAGAGACCATCCAAACATTAATAAGTACAGATAAAATTGTGATGCTAACAAAATGATTATGTTTAAGCTGATATTAATAATTATTTTGGCAACCCTTAATACTTGCAGTCTCTAAAAATTATTTACGAATAATTATATATAAGAAATAATTCGAAGACCATTGATGATGGGTACTTGGCAATATTTGAAGCAATTGTATGGGCAGCCAAAAATTTATTTAATTAATAAAATAATAAAATTTTGTTGTTGTAATTTACTACTGTTCAATATACGTCTCTATTGAAAATCATAGTTTATATTAAGAATTTATTAGGTTTTTTCAAAACAAATCCCAAATCAATTAAAATAATTAACGTAAAATTGCAAAGCAGTGAGTTATTTTACACTTAGATCGACATAAATCCTATTTTGTATGATTCTTCTCAGCAGAACAGAAGTTTGGTTACTAGCAGATTACCTAGAACTGCAACTAATGTTACTATTTCAACATAATGGTACTTTTTTAATCGTCAAAATCTTAATAGGAAATGAGACTATTAGTTATATTTTATGTAATAAATGTCTGCTGTACCCAACTATTAAATACTGTTTAACTTTTTATTCCTTTTTTGTCTAAAAGGCGAAAAGGCTGTTAATTATATTACTTGGGAAGAAAAGTCCTCTGTCTTTATCTGATAGTAAGAATTTTTCAAAGCGCATCATGTTTCAATTATAATCATTTTGTTTAATTGAGAACATCTTTGACTATAATGTTTAATATTCTTTCGCAAAACTGTTTCAAAGCTAACAATAGATAATCATTATAGCATATAATCATTATATCAAATGGATAGACTAGACGTAAGCCAACAATTCAACTAAAAATTGTTGGCTTGACATGATTTTTAAAATTTTTAAAACTTCACTTTCTAATATATAAGAAATCAATTATATTATACATTAAACGTTACTGATAGTAAATCGTTGTATTTAATGAAAAATTACCCAAAAGTGAATAAAAGTTTTTTTTAATATTTTTACTTTTAACTTTACCCTTTTGAAAACACTTCTCAAATGTTCCGCTTAATTTTAGATTGACTAAGGTGTACAAGTAGTTATTAAGCAATTAAAATTGAAATTGTGTTTTTCAATATTGCAAAATTTTATAGTTTAATTTAACTAATCACAGAAAATCACTTCACCTAAAATAAAAAGAGCGAAGCAGAAATTGCTATTC
>NW_024031824.1:0-13850 GCF_002237135.1 Teleopsis dalmanni | reverse complement strand
GTAAAACTCTTTACGACAAAGATTTTATTTACAAACATATATACATACATGTGAACATATGTATATAAGCATACATATGTTTACTTGTGTATAAAGAAAGGTGATAAATTTTTGAAGATTATAAGCAAATATACATAAAAATATAAATTTGGAATATAAGAAAGATAAATTTTGATAAACTCCATCTCGAAAATATATTAGCGGTTGAGTAGGGATTCTTTGGACGTTCAATTTTTCTTCTAGTCCGATTCATGTTAAATTTCTTTATTTACAGTTACATTTGATTATGATAAACCAAAAATTTAGTAATAAATTCGAATTTCAAGAAATGAAGATAACCGACACGAGCACCACTCAATATGGTAAATGCAACAAAAATTTTTTAAATCGTGAATAACAGTAAATAGCAATGCAAAAAATTTACAATATTTTTTCAATGTTACAACAAAACTTTATAGACAATGTACGGTAATTATGCGTACTCGTTCTCGTATTCGTACAACAGAAATTATTTTCAAATAATTCCTTATCCTTATGCAAATCATGCAAAATTGTTATATTATTCTGTTTAATGAATTATTATTATTTAGACATATTGAATTAATTGCTGCAAGTTAATTGCTACACTCATTAAATTTGATGAATGTTACCAATATATGAATAAGCTACAATTCAGTTTGAGCAATGAAGCGTAAACGAAACATTGGACCACTAATTTTAAACAGCAAAAAACACAAGTGCAAAAAAAGATTTAATGAAATAAGTGTTATTTAACACTTACTTTGGGCTCAATGGTCGTTTGTAGATTCTTATCCAAATGCACCTTTATAATTTGGGTGCCATCCAATTTGGCACGAATACGTTTGCCTACGATCTCTGCTGAAAACACTAAATCTTCTAAAATAAAATACACAGCAGTTAAACTACGCGAACGGATTATTGCACCGTCTTGTTTTTACGAAAACTTTGTAGTTACTCGTTCACTATCTAAGTCTTTACGGTGCTGATATAACTCTTCCTCTTCAAGTGGTCCTTGCAAACCCTTATGAAATATATTTCTCATCCACCAGAAACTCCATCTCGAAAATATATTAGCGGTTGAGTAGGGATTCTTTGGGCGTTCAATTTTTCTTCTAGTCCGATTGATGTTAAATTTCTTTATTTACAGTTACGTTTGATTATGATAAACCAAAAATGTAGTAATAAATTCGAAGTTCAAGAAATGAAGATAACCGACACGAGCACCACTCAAATATGGTAAATGCAACAAAAATTTCTTAAATCGTGAATAACAGTAAATAACAATGCAAAAAATTTACAATATTTTTTCAATGTTACAACAAAACTTTATAGACAATGTACGGTAATTATGCGTACTCGTTCTCGTATTCGTACAACAGAAATTATTTTCAAATAATTCCTTATCCTTATGCAAATCATGCAAAATTGTTATATTATTCTGTTTAATGAATTATTATTATTAAGACATATTGAATTAATTGCTGCAAGTTAATTGCTACACTCATTAAATTTGATGAATGTTACCAATATATGAATAAGCTACAATTCAGTTTGAGCAATGAAGCGTAAACGAAACATTGGACCACTAATTTTAAACAGCAAAAAACACAAGCGCAAAAAAAGATTTAATGAAATAAGTGTTATTTAACACTTACTTTGTGCTCAATGGTCGTTTGTAGATTCTTATCCAAATGCACCTTTATATATAATTTGGGTGCCATCCAATTTGGCACGAATACGTTTGCCTACGATCTCTGCTGGAAACACTAAATCTTCTAAAATAAAATACACAGCAGTTAAACTACGCGAACGGATTATTGCACAGTCTTGTTTTTACGAAAACTTTGTAGTTACTCGTTCACTATCTAAGTCTTTACGGTGCTGATATAAGTCTTCCTCTTCAAGTGGTCCTTGCAAACCCTTATGAAATATTTTTTTCATCCACCAGAAACTCCATCTCGAAAATATATGAGCGGTTGAGTAGGGATTCTTTGGGCGTTCAATTTTTCTTCTAGTCCGATTCATGTTAAATTGTAGTAATAAATTCGAAGTTCAAGAAATGAAGATAACCGACACGAGCACCACTCAATATGATAAATGCAACAAAAATTTTTTAAATCGTGAATAACAGTAAATAGCAATGCAAAAAATTTACAATATTTTTTCAATGTTACAACAAAACTTTATAGACAATGTACGGTAAAATTACGCGTACTCGTATTCGTACAACAGAAATTATTTTCAAATAATTCCTTATGCAAATCATGCACGAAATCCACGTCGTAGTAAAAGAGAAACAATAATTGAGCTTTACTATCGAAAACAAACATCACAGAAACATTCACAGAAATAAAAAAAACACCCTACAGAGTTAAGGAACTGTTGCGCTAACGCTACCAATTGCCAGATATCGTCGATCCGACGATATCTATAAACAAAAAAATAATCAAATCACCCTGACAAAAATGGTCATTTAAAAATTGTGTTGGTTAAGGTGGTGATAATAACAAATGGTTGCTCTTGTGGATCTTGGTGCGTAATGGTATCAACAAGATTCTTTATAGTTCACTTAACTTCGACCGCAAAGTAGCCTCGTCTCTCCAGGATATTAAAATGCAAACCCGTACAAAACCGATACTTTTTGATATGAGTATCGGTATTTGACAATATCAAGATCAGCACTAAATAATACTGGAGTGTTGTACTCAAAAAAGCACTTCTCGGTGAATGGTTGAAAATAGATTTATAGGTTTATATATAGGTTCTACATGTTTATTTGCATACAAGGGGTAGTTCATTTGTTGACGACTCCAAGAAAATAATTCGAGATCCATTGTTATGTCTCCTATACAAGATCCTAAACAGCATTACCTAAATTATATATATAATAATTGTATATGTATTCGTACAGCTCATTCCACTATAAGTACAATTAACTAAAAATAATTAATAGCATTTTTGTGAAATTTAACATTTTACAGTTAATCAATGTATTTATATATTTTATATACGTAATATTGAAAATAGACAATTCTACGACGACATTATTTTTTGCTTTTGCTTTTATTAATAGTTGTTTTTTCTTTCGTTTTGTTAGTTGTTTTTTTTCCTTTTGATATAGCTGGTTGCTTTTTGACTGACGTAGCTTTCACATACTCGTCGTGTAAGTGCTTATTTACTTTTGTAGTTGTATATGTGTCTGCGTGTGTGTTGCTGCAGTAATAGTGTTTCTTGTCGTCAATAAGCTTATAAGTATGAAAAGTTCAATATAATTTAATCAATTCAGGGGAAAAAGAAAAGCAATAAAAATCAAGCTTGGTTTTTTTTTGAATTCTGCAAATATATAAAACATATTTAAAATGATAGAAATATACGTTTGCTTGTTACATATTAACTTCGAACCACGGAAAAGCATAAGAGCAGTAATTATTGTACAAAACAACAAAGCATGCTGCTGGCTGGTATGCTTAGCTCGCCGCTACTAGTGACGCGACGGACAATAGAAGCAACAAAAACAAAACATAAATATGCTAAAGAAATAACAAATTTTTACCGGTACACCAGCTGTTTTCAATGACGAATTGAAAGCAGCTGATGTTGTTGTTAGTATTGTTTTGTTTGCTGCTGTTGCCTGTGCTGTTACTAATGTAGTTGTTGTGGTTGTTTTTGCGTTTTATGTGTAGTAGATGTCACAAAAATGTTAATGACATTTTGAGTGCACTTTAATATTTTTAAAGGTAATTAAAAAAATAAAACATAAGATGAAAATATTATGAAATAGTGTAAAAAAACAGAAATTAAAAAACAAATGTATTAAAAAAATGTAGAAAATCAGTATTTATTTTTGCTAAAATTACAATTTCTTTTCTCTTTATAGTTACTAAATCTTAGAATAGTAAGAGGAGAAGGAGATATATATAAGTACATTAAAATAATAACAAAAACAGACGATAAAGATTCTGACTTTTGCTTAAACAACAAAAGCAGTAAGTAATGTTAATAATTTATTAAAAAAATTACAATTATTGTAGATATTGCACTGATGAAATAATTAAATTTGCACAAAATTATATTTAAAAAGAATTTGTATTCAGTTATTTGTTATTTGTTACAACGTTTTATTATATAAAATATATAAAAAGGCAAGATACATTCATTGATACATATACAGAGATACATTCATACATTTCATTGAATGTATCTTGCCTTGTTATATATTTTATATAATGAAACGTTGTAACCAAATAACTGAATATAAATTCTTCTTTAAATATAATTTTATGCAAGTTAGTTACCAGAAGCATATAAATTCAACTAGTATTAAATTAGTCATCAAAAGTAACGAGCGAGGAGTTTAATTCAAGTCTAACTAGTATGAAACTGATGTGATAAGAAGTGATAATTGATAGAAATATTAAAAGCATTCACGAGAAAAGCTAGATTGTCTATAAGGATGAGATACTTTCAGTTAGTAAGTAACAAGTTGTTTATTTTATATATAAGAAACTCTAACGAGTAAAGTTATTACTCTATCAAATTGAAACACTCGTTGATTGGTTGGTTGCAGTGGCAGATCAGCAGTTTTTTTTTTCTGAAAATTTAAAGTTAAATAGATCTTTTACCGATCAACAGTCTGAGAAATTGCCAAAATAATACTTCTTTAAAAACCTATTTCTTCTGGAGAGTAATGAAACTCTGTTTCGAGAGTATATATAAAACATACAAAAATTCTAACGAGTTAAGTACTTCTTAGTTTATACAAACCAACTAGATGAATGCATATCACAACTTTCATAAAAAAAAACAAAATGCTATAGCATAAAATTGATATATAACAAAATATTACGTCTAATTTAGCTGCTTTTAAGAACGGCCGAATCTACGTCCCGATTTCTGCGCACTACCACAACAGTTTACTTAGCTAAATACGTTTTGTATTACAAGTAAGGTTTCGATCAAGAAAGAAGAGAGAGATCGTTGTTCTTATAGATTCATATATTTACCCAAAGATGTAATTTAGACAACTCCAGAAAATATCTTAGAATTGCACGATCTACTAATAGTTGAACATGAATTAAATATAAAATGAAATTTTCATTGATAAATTTTAAAACTTCTTAAATGGATGCATACCATTTTATTTAGGAGTACGAATTAATTTGAGATTAATGGAATTTAAATTGATTCAATCAGAATCAAGGTAAAGAATCTGACCACTAAATTGTGGCGGTCGATTGGATTTAAGTTTTTAAGTTAGTGCATTTATGCGTCATACAAGTTACTATATATACTCTTAATCTTAATAGAGCTAGGACAGATTATGTTGCAGGAAGACATCGATCTTTCTGGGAGATATTAGACGGAGATTTATTAAGAGTTATATCAATATATGTTGCTATTGATTCAATCAGAATCAAGGTAAAGAATCTGACCACTAAATTGTGGCGGTCGATTGGATTTAAGTTTTTAAGTTAGTGCATTTATGCGTCATACAAGTTACTATATATACTTTTAATCTTAATAGAGCTAGGACAGATTATGTTGCAGGAAGACATCGATCTTTCTGGGAGATATTAGACGGAGATTTATTAAGAGTTATATCAATATAT
This sequence comes from Teleopsis dalmanni, assembly GCF_002237135.1. Lineage (NCBI taxonomy): Eukaryota > Metazoa > Arthropoda > Insecta > Diptera > Diopsidae > Teleopsis > Teleopsis dalmanni. The sequence goes on along the minus strand of NW_024031824.1, from coordinate 8,220 downwards.
GTTGCTATATTCATGATATAAATAAAGGAGTCGGTGAATGCATTTTGGAGGGAGCACTCTACTACACATGATATCTTTAGGTTGCATCACGTAAGCGGATATTTCATGAACAACAGTTGGATACTTTTAAGATAAGCATTCTAGATTCTGTATAAAGATGATCAATATGAAATTGCAATCCGCAAAGTCCTGTTATAACAGGATTATAATTAAAAAAAAAAAGTACACAATATAGTCCTATTGTTTTTATATATTAAAAATAATTATCATTCAAACATAGATAAGTTGGTAAACCTTAATTGTCCGAATAAAGAGCTTTCACTGTATATTATATTTTAAAATTAATGCTTAAATTATTAATTACTTATGCTAAACTTTTATAAATGGCCAACTAAGTAAGTGAGTAAACTTTTATGACAAAGAAACAGAATCGGTCAGACCAATGTTTTATTATTCTTTCCTTGTTAATTATTAAGAAGGAAAACATAATAAATAATTTTCAAAAGTAAAGAGTATTGATAACCCTTTTCATTGCACTGTAATAGACAGCTGTTAAGGCATAACCATATGATCACAAAATAAACACTACAAGGGTTAAAATAAATAGAAATGTAAAATAGTGTAAATAGGAGTGTAAAAAGTAGATCACAAGAAATTGACATTATTGCTATTTTATTTTTATATAAATATTTGGAATATTAGATATTATAAGAATATATAATTGTATAAGAAAAATAATTTTAAATGCATTAGTGGAACTTAATTTTTCAATAAAAAAAATATAAAATAAAATCAATTAAATATTTCCTACTTCACTATATTTCATTTAAGAAGTTTTAAAACTCCATTGCACAAATTAAAAAATTTTTCATTTTTATAAAGGAGTGAAAAATGCAATATAAAATAAAATAAAGTAACATTAAAAATAATGACAGTCTATCATGTGTTTTCATTGTTGCTCGCATCCCACATCACCATTTATGGGAGCACAAAACATAAAAAAAAAAGCAACTGACAAGAAGACCAATGACAAAAAAGAACATTATTGTATGTACCAAAAGCAAAACATGAGAAAAAGTGGCGTCACTTTCTTCCAGTGCTCGTTGGAATGGAATACTCATTCGAATACAGAAACAGAAACACCAAAAACATATGAAACGAATTGATAAAGGAAACGCGCAAGCAGAACAGGTATAAGCAGCAACCGCATGGAAATATGAGCGACACACAACACACCTTTCTGTACCTTGTTTTTGTGTACAATTTGTTTTGTGCACAATCAACGTAAAATCTGCATAACAAAGAAAGACAGTAAAATATTTTCCACATTCTTGAGTTTTGTCTTCAACTCCATACTCTTTTTAATTTACTCTTTTGCGTACAAGCAGTGCGAGAATAGACAAGAAATTTGTGTGTTCTGTAGCAATGCAGAACACACAGATGGTTTACCGCCAGGCTGCAGCAGCAGCAAACGAAGAGTATGTTCAAAAATACAATACCGAAACAAACAAACAAAAATCAATAATATGCAGTTTTAGTTGTTTTAAAACATAAAATTGTGTGAAATATTTTCTTAATTTAAGAACACATTTAATTAATTTTCAATCAACAAATACAAATAATAAAAATAACATAAAAAAATGTAAACTTACTGCAATTCATCATCCAATTCTTCGGCGCTGTTATAGTCAACGGTACACAATATGACTTCCTCGGTTTTTATGGTTACAGGAATAGACATTGTGTTTTATTTTAAACAATTAAATATATCCCCGCGAAATATTTAAATATACTTTATTTGATGTATTAAATTTTATATTATGTATTCACAAAAATAATTTAAATATACACATATATGTATATTGTAGAAAAAAAGAACAATATATTTATAAATTTAATAGAAAAAAAAACACGTGTTTTTATAAAAGTTGGTTACTTGCGTTATTTTTACGTTTTTATAGCAACTTTTAATTTGCATTCATAATATTTAATTAATTTTTTACTCAATATTTGAAAAATAATTTTTTTTTAAATAAAACTAACAAAAACAGAAATCAGCGGTAGAGCTATTATTTTCCATATGTTTTTGGCTTTATGCCTTTGAACAAATTTCACAAATTGTATGGTCACTTTTTTGTCTCACTGGCACATATGCGCAAGAATATGTACATACATATGTACATACCATGCAGCAGAAGCATGTATGAGAAAATAAAAAAAAAAATTGCTGTTTAACTTGCATTCTCACATTCGAAAAATATATAAATGAAAATTTTAATATTAATTTTTATTTATTAATAAACAAATTAAACTTGTATATTTATACTCCAAATATTACTTTTAATGTTCGAATGTTATAGAAACAAACTTTAATTGTATGAATTTTGTTATTTTCTGTACGTTTCTAGCAGTTTTATACACTGAACATACCGAAAAAAGAGTTTGTCAGCTGCAAGTTTTATTAGCGGCAAATTGCTATATATAATAAAATCACAAAATTTTAATTTTATTTTGGAATATAAAAACAATAATTATTGTTAAATAAAATCAAATTTATTTATGTTTTAACTATTTATTTTTAAATATTCACACACAATTTTCAATTTTCGCTGAAAATTTTTCCGTACACTACAGATCGCGACCGTATTGTTCAAACGCTGTAAACGTAATAAAACTGAAACACTGAGAAGTCGTGTATATAAATCAGTTTGTGTGGATTGTATTAGCAGACTTGTATGCAATACAATCCACAATGCTCTTCTCACCAATTGTTTAGTATAGTAACTGTATGATTTATATGCGTTCCTTCTCTTTCGAATAACAAATAAAATGTTATGCAGAAGTTTTACAGTTTATAAAATTGCACAATGAATGTGGATTGTGGAAATGCACTTTAATTGATATATTTTTCGGCTTATTAGTTTTTTTAAATATTTAAATTTTATATAACATGTATAAATATAAATTATTTAAATTATTTAAATTATTTAAATTATTTAAATTATTTAAATTATTTAAATAATTTTTTTTAAATTTTTTTACAATTTTATGAATTAAATCATTTTTAATTGCAGTTTATTAATATACGTAAATAGTAAAACCCGCAAAGCAGGAAAATGAATTTTTACTTAATAAAATTCAATTAACTCAAAAATATATTATATATTAATTATATATCAGCAAAACTAATGTAATAATTTAATAAAATTAAAAATTATAGCAATTTACATAGAAAATAACTTTCATATATAGAAAATAATTATTTTAAAGACATTTTTGACACTGATTTAAATGAATTTCTAGAGTATTCCGATGAATTTCGTCGAAATAAAAATTAAATGAACTCATAAAAGAATTTTTTAGCCGGTAAATTTGTGTAATTATTTACTATTATTAATTTATTAAGAAAAAAAAAATCTTTTTTTCTGCAAACTTAATCCTTAAATTAATTCGCAAATAATTTTATTATAAAAAAAGAATTCAATGAACCACTAAAAAGGTTTGATTCATGCATCAAATATATATGTATGTACTTTAGATAAAGTTTTTAAAGTCATTCTAAAATCAATTTTTTTTTTTTGCTAAGGAAGCTATGTAAATATATAATAATATTTTATAGTATATCTAGATATCGTATAGGCTAATGTGCTTCTGATGTCGCAATTTTTGGCTGCACGTTCAAAAATTTTGTTTTACATGCAGTTCATTTACATGTACATGCGTACATTTTTAAATGCATTGGATTTCAATAATTTACTGCAGGCTTTTAATTAACAAAGCATATAAGTTTTGATTTATTTTGTTTGAGGTAGCTCTGAAATTAACAAATAATAATTTAAGATTCAAAATAGTAATTCTTTGAGGAAATTGGCTACTTCTGCTAACAGAAAGGGAAGATAAAAAGAAAATTTGCAAACATCGCTTGCACAACAATTTTTGTTGAATGTTTTATATTTTTATTGTTTGCTTTATATGTTTATTGTTAATTTTATAATTGTATTGTTTGTTTATTATGTATTTTAATTGTATATTTAAAATTTTTATTGTAATTTTTATTTTTTTTGAATGTTTTATATGTTTATTGGTTGTTTTATATATTTATTGTGTATTTTATAATTCTATTGTTTGTTTATTGAGTGTTTTGTTTTTTAATTGTAATTTTAATATTTTTATTTTTTTGTTATGTTTCTTGCGTAGTAGTTGCTTTTATTATATATTTTTATTGTTGTATTTTATGATTTTATGATTTTATGATTTTATGCTTTTTTTAAGTATTTTATGTACGGATTTTATGGTTTATACGGATTTTATGGATTTATTACTTTCGTTATCGACAGTGTAAGTAACATCTAGATTATCGACGCTGTCGGTAATGATTGCTGAAACAGTAAAAGGAATTTTTATTTTATTCATAATTAACATATCGGTGCAGATTTTTTTTTAACAGTGTGAAGTATAAGAATTATAGCTGTAATGAAAATAGTGTTTGTGATCTGTTAGTTTAACATGTGTTGTTAGTAAATTGGAGCATTCGCAAGAAATTTTTATAAATAATAAATTTAATCCAGAGAACTTTTTTTCAAGTTCACGCACCAAAATAATTTGTATCTTTTGGAAAGTTTTTTGTTGTGGAATTGGTACATAAATTATAACAGCCTACAACAACAAAATAACAATATTAATGAAACTATGTTTAAAAAATGTGCATACCTTTTTAGTACCGAATTCAATTTCAAGGGCTCGAGTTATGTGCAAATCTCTCAAATAAGGTTTTAAGTCTACAACAACAAAATAACAATATTAATGAAACTATGTTTAAAAAATGTGCATCCAATTTGGCACAAATACATTTGCCTACGATCTCTGCTGGAAACACTAAATCTTCTAAAATAAAATACACAGCAGTTAAACTACGCGAACGGATTATTGCACCGTCTTGTTTTTACGAAAACTTTGTAGTTACTCGTTCACTATCTAAGTCTTTACGGTGCTGATATAAGTCTTCCTCTTAAAGTGGTCCTTGCAAACCCTTATGAAATATTTTTCTCATCCACCAGAAACTCCATCTCGAAAATATATTAGCGGTTGAGTAGGGATTCTTTGGGCGTTCAATTTTTCTTCTAGTCCGATTGATGTTAAATTTCTTTATTTACAGTTACGTTTGATTATGATAAACCAAAAATGTAGTAATAAATTCGAAGTTCAAGAAATGAAGATAACCGACACGAGCACCACTCAAATATGGTAAATGCAACAAAAATTTCTTAAATCGTGAATAACAGTAAATAACAATGCAAAAAATTTACAATATTTTTTCAATGTTACAACAAAACTTTATAGACAATGTACGGTAATTATGCGTACTCGTTCTCGTATTCGTACAACAGAAATTATTTTCAAATAATTCCTTATCCTTATGCAAATCATGCAAAATTGTTATATTATTCTGTTTAATGAATTATTATTATTAAGACATATTGAATTAATTGCTGCAAGTTAATTGCTACACTCATTAAATTTGATGAATGTTACCAATATATGAATAAGCTACAATTCAGTTTGAGCAATGAAGCGTAAACGAAACATTGGACCACTAATTTTAAACAGCAAAAAACACAAGCGCAAAAAAAGATTTAATGAAATAAGTGTTATTTAACACTTACTTTGTGCTCAATGGTCGTTTGTAGATTCTTATCCAAATGCACCTTTATATATAATTTGGGTGCCATCCAATTTGGCACGAATACGTTTGCCTACGATCTCTGCTGGAAACACTAAATCTTCTAAAATAAAATACACAGCAGTTAAACTACGCGAACGGATTATTGCACCGTCTTGTTTTTACGAAAACTTTGTAGTTACTCGTTCACTATCTAAGTCTTTACGGTGCTGATATAAGTCTTCCTCTTCAAGTGGTCCTTGCAAACCCTTATGAAATATTTTTTTCATCCACCAGAAACTCCATCTCGAAAATATATTAGCGGTTGAGTAGGGATTCTTTGGGCGTTCAATTTTTCTTCTAGTCCGATTGATGTTAAATTTCTTTATTTACAGTTACGTTTGGTTATGATAAACCAAAAATGTAGTAATAAATTCGAAGTTCAAGAAATGAAGATAACCGACACGAGCACCACTCAATATGGTGAATGCAACAAAAATTTTTTAAATCGTGAATAACAGTAAATAGCAATGCAAAAAATTTACAATATTTTTTCAATGTTACAACAAAACTTTATAGACAATGTACGGTAATTATGCGTACTCGTTCTCGTATTCGTACAACAGAAATTATTTTCAAATAATTCCTTATGCAAATCATGCAAAATTGTTATATTATTCTGTTTAATGAATTATTATTATTTAGACATATTGAATTAATTGCTGCAAGTTAATTGCTAGACTCATTAAATTTGATGAATGTTACCAATATATGAATGAGCTACAATTCAGTTTGAGCAATGAAGCGTAAACGAAACATTGGACCACTAATTTTAAACAGCAAAAACCACAAGTGCAAAAAAAAGATTTAATGAAATAAGTGTTATTTAACACTTACTTTGTGCTCAATGGTCGTTTGTAGATCTTATCCAAATGCACCTTTATAATTTGTGTGCCATCCAATTTGGCACGAATACGTTTGCCTACGATCTCTGCTGGAAACACTAAATCTTCTAAAATAAAATACACAGCAGTTAAACTACGCGAACGGATTATTGCACCGTCTTGTTTTTACGAAAACTTTGTAATTACTCGTTCACTATCTAAGTCTTTACGATGCTGATATAACTCCTCTTCCTCTTCAAGTGGTCCTTGCAAACCCATATGAAATATTTTTCTCATCCACCAGAAACTCCATCACGAAAATATATTAGCGGTTGAGTAGGGATTCTTTGGGCGTTCAATTTTTCTTCTAGTCCGATTCATGTTAAATTTCTTTATTTACAGTTACGTTTGGTTATGATAAACCAAAAATGTAGTAATAAATTCGAAGTTCAAGAAATGAAGATAACCGACACGAGCACCACTCAATATGATAAATGCAACAAAAATTTTTTAAATCGTGAATAATAGTAAATAGCAATGCAAAAAATTTACAATATTTTTTCAATGTTATAACAAAACTTTATAGACAATGTACGGTAAAATTACGCGTACTCGTTCTCGTATTCGTACAACAGAAATTATTTTCAAATAATTCCTTATGCAAATCATGCAAAATTGTTATATTATTCTGTTTAATGAATTATTATTATATAGACATATTGAATTAATTGCTGCAAGTTAATTGCTAGACTCATTAAATTTGATGAATGTTACCAATATATGAAGCGTAAACGAAACATTGGACCACTAATTTTAAACAGCAAAAAACACAAGTGCAAAAAAGATTTAATGAAATAAGTGTTATTTAACACTTACTTTGTGCTCAATGGTCGTTTGTAGTTCTTATCCAATTGCACTTTATAATTGGGTGCCATCCAATTTGGCACCGAATACGTTTTTGCCTACGAATCTCTGCTGGAACACTAAATTCTTCTAATACATACACAGCAAGTTTAAACTAGACGGATTATTGCACCGTCTTGTTTTTACGAAAAATTTGTAGTTACTCGTTCACTATCTAAGTCTTTACGGTGCTGATATAAGTCTTCCTCTTCAAGTGGTCCTTGCAAACCCTTATGAAATATTTTTCTCATACACCAGAAACTCCATCTCGAAAATATATTAGCGGTTGAGTATGGGATTTTTGGCGTTTCAATTTTTCTTTCTAGTTCCATTACGTTAAATTTCTTTATTTCATTACGTTTTGATGATGATTAACCAAATGTAGTAATAAATTCGAGTTCAAGAAGAAGATAACCGACCACGAGCACCCACTTCAATATGTAAATGCAACAAAATTTTTTAAATATCGTGAATAACATAAATAGCAATGCAAAAAATTTACAAACACTTTTTCAATGTTACAACAACTTTTATACAATGTACGGATAATTCCGCGTTACTCGTTCTCGTTATTCGTAAACGGAAATTTAAATATTCCTTATGCAAATCATTTGCAAATGTTATTTTTCTGTTAATGAATTATTATTATATCATATTTGAATTATTGCTGCAGTTAATTGCTAGACTCATTAAATTTGATGAATTTACCAATATATAAATTGAGCTTACAATTCAAGTTCTCCAGCAATGAAGCGTAACGAAACATTGGACCAC
>NW_024031823.1:0-13862 GCF_002237135.1 Teleopsis dalmanni | reverse complement strand
CCCCCGTACAGTACGTACATTCCCCCATATAACGCGGGGATTTGTACAGTTCATAATTAGCTTCGCGTACCTTTGCACGTGTATATACGGTGTAAACGGGAATACCCGGACCTTCTGCCCAAAAAGTACTCGAATTTTGTAAATAAAACACACAAATTTAAATTTTATTCCAAATTTATTTTATCTCCTTCAAAATATGCTCCTTCTGAAGCGATACACATATGCCAACGCTTAATCCAATCTTTCACACACTTTTCGTATGCCCGTAAAGGTATGGCTTTTAGTTCCTTTAGCGAATTCTCTTTTTCCGATTCAATCGACTCAAAACGCTTACCACGAGGGGGCAATTTGAGTTTTGGGAACAGAAAAAAGTCGCACAGATTCAAATCTGGCGAATATGGTGCCTGAGCGATGACAGTGGTGCCATGTTTAGTCAAAAAATCGCGTACAACAAGAATTTTCCATAGTAAAAATCGCTAAATGCACTTGAGGTAGTTTCACATTAACAGCTGCTGTAAACAAACCAATTGACAGATGGCGCTTAAATTTGTATCGTATATCAAGAAAAGGTGTACCAACATAACAAAAAAAAAATGTTTGAAAAAGGTCTATTACATAAGTAATTAACAAACAACAAAATCCGGATACTTTTTGAGCAGAATGTATAACGCGTTTTTCTATAACGCGGGACCAATCTTCCGCGTTATAGGGGGTTTACTGTATTAATCAATAATAATTTTAATATTAATAAAAAAAATTAAATATAATTGCATTTCGTTTATAGGTGGCCGTTCACAGGAAGGATGCCCACTTATCATATTTCCTGATAATAATAATTTTCTGTCATTGGAAGATGCGGATTATCAAAAACTTATTCTATATCTCACGTCAGTGCCATCGTAAGTGTGAAGTTTTATGAATCAAATTTTTTGTAATTAATATTTAATATATTTTTTATTGTAGACTGCAAGATGCTGATCTCGGATTTCATTTAATAATTGACCGACGTAAAGATAAATGGACATCAGTTAAAACGGCACTTCAACGTATTTCTGTATGTTATATTATTATAAAAAATTAATATTAAAAGAATTTTTTTATTCAATATATTGCTTAATTTATAAGGAAACTAGATTAAATTGTTGATAACTTGAAAACTCCATTAGACATTATGGAATATACCTAGCAGAGTATATAAATTATATATTCAGGATATGATCCATATTCTAGTACCGTCTCTGTAGGCTTCAGCTACTCTTTTCTACTATTGACTTATTATCATTTCTAGTATGTTAGGAGTAAATGTGTTGATCTGAAAAAATAGAGTTAATATTATATAAGGTCCTCAACTTATGAGTACTTCTACGCTCATAATTATCACTGAAGATTTATCATAAATAATAGTATATGCAACTTAATTATTGTGATAAATTTTGTAGTTTTTTCAATAGTGCATATTTCATATAATCGTAAACAATGTATGACTGTTTGTTTAATAAATTTGAAGAGCAGAAATAAAAATCAAGATTTAAAGTAATTTCAACAAACGTTGAATTTATGGATCACATTTTTGTACTGATTTTCCAGAAAGTCTGCTAAATACCATTCTCTGGATGCTTTTGTCTATTCAGTTGTTCAAAATTTTTCTCAAGTAGGTTTTTTGAGGTTAGAGAAGATTTAGAACTTGAAGAGAACTTAATTAGATATAAAATTATATATTTTATATAAATATATTATATTAATATATTGTAAATATTTAAAATAATAATATTTATTATTATTATTGATATTGCCAAATACCAATCATCAGTGGTTTCTGAAAATATATCTTTGATGTTAGCTCCTACATAATTTACCAATTTCACATCTAATTGGTTTAAATCGTCAGACTAACTATTTTTAGTTTTTTTTTTTTTTGAAGTTTGATTTTGAAGTTATATATATATATGGCAAAGACCAAAGTATCCTGCGAAACAGGTATGCGGGTCAAAAAAAACGAAAAATTTGCTAAAAGTTAATCATTAAAGTTTTAGTCCAATAAATATCAATTAGTTTAATTGCAAATTTGTTACTCTGTTTGAATGGGTTTAGATATAGTAGGGACTGAAACATATTATATAGGTATATATATATATATAATATATAAAATGCTTAATATATTTTCTTTTCTAGATCTACTTTCCTGGAATTATACATGTCGTATACGTTTTACGCCCTTCTGGTTTATTCCAAAAAGCAATATCTGAAGTTAGTACAAAATTTTCCAAAGATGAATATCGTTTTCGTTTGGTTATATGCTCCGCACTTAACGATTTACATGAATATATTGATAAATCACAATTAACTGTGGATATGGGTGGAACACTAATTTACTCACATCATGAATGGATACAACAGCGAATAGTAAATTATTATTTTATTTAATTTTATCAAAAAATATATATAACTGAAAATGTGGTTTTTTTACAGTCCCTGGAAAAATTTTCGAGTTTAACCCATCAAGTTTCCTCAGAATTGGATATTTTCATACAAGCCATACATGATACAGAATTTCCAAACTCAGTTGAAGCTACACAAAAACTGCTGGATGATCAGGGTGCAGATTATGATCGTTTAAAGGTTTTAAATTAAAATGTTTTTATTATTTATAAAAGTAATAAAAAAGTTTTAATTTTAAAGGAGGAAATTCTTGCTGCTGCTAAACACGGTGAAACGCTACTTAATAACATTAAATCAAACGATGAATTTAAAGAGTTTTCAGAACGGACTGGCAATGTTAGCTCTATTGAGCGGTACGTAGTCATTGTATAATTTAACTCATTCCATTCGCTTTTAGTTAGTTTTAACTAATTTAATTTTGTGGCGTTTGATTAATTTCTAATACTAACAAAAAAAATGCGTAACGTTTTTTGTATCATCCAATCATACTCTAATCCAAAAATCAATCCTTGTTCTAAATCCATAAAAGTCTTTTATCTAAAATGTTAATATTTTCAATTTATTATAGCTCTGCACTGGTTTTGTATTCTTAAGTAATTTAAGTTCATTTTCTTAATATATTTAAATATTTAATAAGTTAAATTTTTTTAAACAAAAATTAACTTATTAGTTAATGCCTTACTTTGTAAAATATCAGATATCAAAGTATCATCTTCATTTTATATGTTTGTTTCATTTTTTGTATTATAAAATTTATGCTTAAATTAATTGAATTTAATTAATTTAACTCTTCAGTTGCAAATTGAAGTTGCTTTATGCAAAAATTTATTATTTATACAATTAAGAAAGATGTTCGAATTTATTATAAAAATATTAAATTAGATAAACTTTCGATTTAAATTTCTTAGTTGTGTTAACAAATTTTTTAGAGTTCAGATCTTTATTATTTAAAATGTAATAATAGTGTTAGCTCTTGTTCAAAAAAAGCATGAAGTTTTTTTAAATTATTTCAAAAAATATTTTGTGTTAGCTTATTTAATAATATATAAATATATATATATATATAAAGTGGAAGCTGTTATATTTTTGGCAAATTCTTTACACAAAATTCCATTCTTAGTTTTTATACTATATATAGTTCGACAGCTGTTTACTAAATATATAAATAATTTAATGTTGAATATTGTTCTCACGTCTCCTATGTTGCATGTTTGTTGAAATATGTTAATTATATTAATGTTACAAATGTATCCTTGAAGTTTCTATAATTTTATGAACGTATCAAACAAACACCTTACACATATATATTTACATACATCACAACTTAAAAGTTAAACATGTGACTCTACTTTTGCAATGAAATCCCTTTATATGTATAGTATTGTTATGAAGCCTCTTAAAAAGTTGTGTTTTCTATTTATCAAATTTTAATTTTCAAAAATCATTTTAATCATTTTTCAATTAAAATAATTAAGCAAAAAAAAAAATTTAAGATATTTTCTAAATTACTATTAAACTAGAATTATAATTAAAGAACACAATGAGCTAGTAGGCTTTGGTGAATCCTCAGGATCACCAATATAACCTATAATTAATGTAATTTATATGTTACATTATTTATAGCAATCACAACATTAACGTAACAAAAATTTGTGAAAAAAAATTATTCATAAAAAATTATTCATATCCATAAAAAATTTATTAATATGTAAGCTAACAAATATGATATTTTACCACGACAAATTTAATATGTTTGAGACACCTAGTCTTAGTATTTTTAAGGAACTTAAGATTAACAACAATACAGCTTTAAGTAATTAGCTTAACTCTATGTTTGGATACGTCTCAACTGAGTAAAAAAATATTGCGTATAAAATATTGCCACTTCTATTTACAAATCTTTATTGAAATGGAGCAAAATGCTGTGATTTTTAAAAGTTTTGATACTATGGGAAAGATTGAAGTCAATTAGCAACCTAAGGATTGGACCTCATCAATGTGGTTTCAGACCTGGCAAATTCACCCTAGACTAAATATTTCCAGTGCTTTAAACTCTGGAGAAGACCCAAGAAAAGCAAATCGACGTCACATATTTGTCGATTTTAAAGCCACTTATGACACTACGACTTGATGCACTCCATGCCGCTATGTCTGAATTTAATATACCATAACTTATATATAACTTATACGGCTATGTAAAATAACGTTGAGCAACACCACCAGCGTCTTTAGAATTGCGAATAACCTCTCCGAGCTGTTTGATGCCAAACGAGATTTCAAACAGGGTCACTTCTTGCCGTGTGACCGCACTAACACAATTTTTTATCAAAGTGTACTACTGGTTTACGCCAACGATATTGATATCGCTGACCTGAACACCTACATAGACAAACAGAAAAATAAGCAAAACAAATGGATTTTGTGGTATATGAGGACCAAAGTACTCCTGTTCCTGAGCGTCTTGGAGCTGACTACTCTGTTGATGATTATTTCGAAGTGGTGATTATTTGAAACCCAGCGTAAACACAAAAATAGCTATAGACCAAAAATTCAACGAAGAATCACTCTTGTCAATAAATGTTACTTTGGGTTAAGAAGGCAATTGAGAAATAAAGCCCCCTCTCGACAAACAAAAATCACGCTCTACAAATCCCTTTGTGGACTGTCCTGCTGTATGGTGCAGAAGCTTGAACAAGAGTGTTGAGAAGGTGTCACGAGCATTCGAGAGAAAAATTCAAAAAGTTGATAGTAAAAGAGGACTATAAAAAGTATCTGTTTCAATTTTTGTACAAGATTTTATAAAAATGGATCAATGGTTCTTTCTGAAAGTAGCAAAACGTAATCCAAAGAAATGTTTAATATTTCAATTAAGAAAAGAATATATTTTACTAAACAAGACTCAATACTTTTTCCTTTATTACTAACCAATAGATATGATATAAAGAATGCTTCAGCTATTAGGTTTCTTTTCGCTACCATCAAATGTAATCAAAATAATTTAATTAATTATGGTTTATTAAAAATCATAGTAGTAGTTTTTCTATGTGATAAAGATATTGATAAAGAGCTTCCATATTTTATCTTTTTGCATATAAATTTATAAAAGTCTACATAATAAATGATACTTATTAATTTCTTCAAATCTCTTATTAAGTGTTTTTACATATCAGTATCAGACTTAACAACTTTATGCATTTTGACATATAATAATTTATGGATTATATTGATAAAATGTACTCCAAATATGTAAATTTTGTTTCGTACTGTAAAATATAAGAATAAAATCACAGATTAAGACTTATTGTAAAAACAAAAAATGTCTACTTCAACTATAAAATCCAAACATTCTAACTATTGTTCCTTTAACTTAACTTCTTAGCGTATCCGCATAATATCTGACTTTCTTAAGCTTAAAATCATATATGAAATTTTGGGAAACAAGTGTATTTTAAGTATAATATATTTATTAATTCCTAAGTATTTTAATAAATAAGTAATATATGTAAATTTGTAAAATACACAATATATTTTAACATAACCGAACTTTTGTTAGCATAATAAACATACACTCCTCCACAATATTAAGAAGGGATATTTGAGGACACTTTTCCACACTCTAATTAATATACTCTCACAAAAATATTTATGTTAAGTTGAGCACCAGACACATTTAACCAAACTAAATACAAATGTCAATTACACTTACTAATAATAAATGACTAAATTTGTTAATTTAAAAGATTAAAGATTAAATAATATAAACAATACAGCTATAGAACTTAATGTTTCTCATGTTCATCCAAACGTTTTTGTCTTCCACTTTTTCTTGTATTTACAAACGCATTTTCAAATCTAAACTAAAAACCAAACTATATCGTAACGCGACGAAAAATATGTGCTATTTACACATAAATTTTCGTAAAATCTATAACTATATGAAATACAAATATGAAACAAAACAATAAAAAAATGCAGACCCAGTGCAGGGATCATTACTCATCGCCAACAAATAATTTATCATCATCAATACAAATTAAAAAAACCTCCATACCATTATGATGATTGTCGCGATTATCGTAGACTACTCGTACAGTTGGAGGAAACCGAGAGACGTTTCGATGAATTCTGGCGTACACATCGTAATCGCCTAGAGCAATGTTTGGCGCTAAGAAAATTCGAACAAGATTTCCGAGAAGCACAGGTAGGAAAATTAACATTAAACTATACACAGAATGAATTTATAGAATCAATAACTAATATTTATTTGCTTCCAGTATATTTTTAATGCCCACCTAAAATGTGTTGCGGAAATGACTGAAATTGGTGAGAGCGTAATACGTGTGGACTCACTTATACAAGAAACTGAGGAATTTCAAAAATTCATTTTTGCTGATGTGCAACGCGCTGTGGATATAATAGAGGCTGGACAAAAGCTTATCGGTTTACGTGGTGTTTATCCATGGGAAATTGTACAACCGAAATGTGATGAATTACAGCGCGTTTGCGATATAATTACGGAACGCTTAACGAAACGTTTAGAAATACTGTCAAAGAATCGTGAACTTATGGAAAGAGTAGAAAAGGTTATGTTTATTTACATGCGTAAATGATTATTAATACTAATGATTAATTATTTTTAATTTCAGGCTAATCAGTGGTGTGCAAATGGTGTGGAGTTATTAGCTTCACAAAAAATTGAAAAATGTTCAGTTTCTACAGAACTTGCAGAGCAAAGTTTAAAAGAAATACAAGCTTTTATAGCTTCAGCATCTGAATTTAAATTATCTAGTCCAAGTGAATTCAAGAAAATATTTTTAGAAAGTACAACACCCGAAACCAAAGCTTTAGTATCTCAGGTAAGTTTTAAAGTAATTTAAAACTGTTTACTTAATTTTTATAACTACTAATGTCTTAAATATCCAGTATTAATATAAAATAAGAAGTTTCGAAATACCTGATTGTCGGTTTGAAAACCATGTTAGGATAACAAATATTCTCTTCCCTTCGCTTTTATAATTCTATAAGGAAAAAAGTGTTTCTCATCTGCCTTGACGGTATTCAGCGTACGAACAATCCATATAAAACTTTCCATGGACTTACTAGATTATCTTAGCCAACTGTACAAATTTTTATATTCTTAAATTTATAGTGTAGTCCTTTCTTAGCGGCTTTCTGTCTTCGTCCTATTCAACAATAATACTAGGTACCAAAACATTAGCAAGATCTTTAGGTATCTATGCATGGTTTTATATTTGAATGAAAACACACAAGATTAGAGAAATAAACTGACATGTATCTTTGGTTTTTATTATAGAAAAGGGTTTGGGCTGTATGTGAAATTTGACCTTTTGTTTTATTAAAGATTTGAATCGTGTTAAACCTTCCGAAATTCATGTCAATACAATAAGCCAGCTGAAATGTATTAACAGGATCACCACAGTTATCTAAGAGATCACCACAGTTATCTAAGAGATAACTGTGGTGATCTCTTTTTATCAATGGCTTAAAAAATTTTTAATATATAAATAATAATGTTTAATAAATTAAACATCGTTGTTATGCTAAGAAAGCTATTAACTATATGTTGTAAATTTTCTAACTGTTGTGATTTCTTAAATAGATTATTTTCAAATCTTAAATTTAAAATTATAATAAGTGTAACATTACTTGGATCGAAATATGGAATACCGAACACAAAGAAACTAGTAAAATATATAATCTGTAAGTGCTTACCATTGAAGAGGCTAAGACAAAAATATCTGAGCGATACAAGGCGTCCCTATCTTCGTCAGTCATTGATTTTCCTTTCTGGTAACACTAAAGTTGTAGTTGATCTATGTAAGGCTCTTTTGAGCTAGTCAAAACTAATCAAATTTTAACTAACTTTAATTCAAAAATGCAATCAAAATAAAAACGTTTCCATTCTTCAATAATTCTCATAATTTCTTTCTTAAGTAGATAAATATTTATTAACTAATGGCTTGTCTACTGATGTAATATCATTCCTGACTCATTGCACAAGTTAAAATCATCTTTTCTATACTCATCACTTAACTTTCTTTTCTTCATTACATTATTCTTTCATGCCAAGTTCCATCTCTTAGTTTTATTCCACTTAACATGATAAATAGGATTGTTTCCACACAACGAGTAAAACAACATCAACTTTCCTAAATACGCAAAGTGGGGTATATATTCTTTCTGTATTCTTTACGAGGAGTTTACAAGCCAAACCAATGGAATCTTTATTTCTTTATTTATATTCATATAATAAGTTACTAGTCATAAGAGAAGAAGTTCTTTTAAATTTATTAAAAATTTGATTGTTAGAAAACTCATGTATTCTTACTCGGTATTAAAAAATTTTACGACGAATGAAGCACATCTTATATTTGATATATGTCTTTCTAGACATCAATCATCTTATAAATATATTTGCAAATATTATTATTTGTTTATCTAATCGGCAAATGAATAACTGTTGATTTCGTTATATTGTTTATGTATAACATAAATTTACATATATAGTTTACAACTATGTGGATCGAATTTTACATAAAATTATTTTTTTAAATGTAGCCAGAATTTAAAGGTAAACCTTCATTTGTTCTAATATTGAAATAATATTCATCATAGTTTATTAGAGTTACGATACCTTGAAATTTTGTTTAACAATAACCATGATACCAAGTTGATTCTTTATATTATAACACACCTAACTATGTAACTCAAATGATATAAACTAATTCATAGCTTCAAAGTTCTTATTAGAAACTAGTTTGTCACAAGAAACCTAAAAATAAGTATAAATAATATACTTATAAGATTAGTAGTCACATATAGCCAAGCACATAGCCAAACAGAGAGAGGTGCTTGAGGGACTGAAACCTCCGAAATAAACTGAAAAACTATATATATGCCATATGTACATTCATTATTAATACATCAGCACATGATTGCATAGTAAACAAAATTGTAGTTCGTCCAGTATTTTATCTAAAAGACCCACGAAGTATTTTGCTCTTCCTGTGGATGTGAAGCAAGTCATTGGAGGTACGTGTAATACTTTATCCAATGATTTATAATGTACTGTACGTACAAATTCACTATGGCCATTGTATCTATCATTGAGCTAAATGAAACGATTTTAAATGTAATCTTATCGGAAGAGCTATCTGGGTCAAGAAAAAGGAACAAAGCAACTAAAGAGATGATTAGGTTAGGTACTTGAGAAACTAAGATCAAAACTGTAGGATGATTGTATGAAACCAACTAAAGAAGTAATTACGTAATACAATAGGTTAGGTACTTAAGAAACTAGTTCAAAATAGTAGGATGACAGGACTAGGTTCTCTTTGAACGTCTAACGTAAAAGATGATGATAAGATGATGAACCTATGTCGTCTTTAAGATAAGCTTTTCTCTTTTTAGAAGAATATAAGCTTGTTGCATATAATTAATAATAATATCAAAAATGTATCTAATTTTAAAAAGTCTTCAAGTAAAAGCAAATATGAGAAGAGAAGAAATATTACAATTTTTAATAATAATGATAATTTTATAGACTATTTCCGTGTTAGAAAAAAAAATCACATAAACTACAATTTATTCAGATCGAATTTTAGTTTAAGTTCACATTTAATGCGATAAATTTCAAAGCTTCATCAAGAACAGAAACCACAAATATGTTAAGGCAGCATAAAAAAAGCCTATCACATATCGCACTTCATATGTGTGAACAACTATCACAGACGAAATGAATTCAATCTGTGCTGATACTAATTTGTGCGACGTTTTAAATTGGACCACATAATATATACTTATGTACACACATTTATCTGGAATAATGTGTAAGCCTCCAGACATTTATGTAAAGAGCCATTCTACGTCTCACTGAATCATAAATCAGTAACGAAACAGAGGCACAATAATAATTTTAGTTTTATTTTGTTCGTGAGATAAATATAATGTATATGCGATATATATTAGATTTAAATAACGCAGAAGAATGTGTTTATCATAAATATAAATAAACTATATAATATATAAATTTAAAAATGTTTATATGTTTGTAAATATTATTTGTTCACCAAAATATTTTCAAAATGTACTTAACACATAGACGCTGGTCTAATCCCGTTTCCAGTAGTGCTTATATGCAAATCTCTAACTTAAATTTTGAAGTGAGTGTGAGTTCGTTGATTTAGATTGTTTTCAATAAAAAGTTTTTTATAATAAATAAAATAATATATTGTTTAATGCAATAGTGTAATGCATAATGATAATTAAAATTTGTTTTAATGCAAAGATATTTTTTTATCGCAGAGATAAGTGATAATACTATATATCAATCAAAACAAACAATTGTGATTTACTATTAAAGGCGCCAATTAAAAATAAATTGATAACAACGAATATATATATATAATTATTAAAATATTTAATATAATTAAATATGATTCAATTAAAAAGTGAATTAAAATGCAATGGAATATGAGTCACGATATTAATACGAGTAGTGTGAGAAATGAAACCAATCAATTCAAATGTAACAAGTGCCTTACTTTTTATATTTTCATATAAGAAATGAATAAAAACAATGTGAATATAATGTTTTATTTTAATTAAATTAAAAATGATTGCTTTTTACTGTGTAACAAAAAAATTTAAATATATATACGATTAACAATAACTACCCCTACTATATATAATTATTGTGCGTCAATGATCTAAATTTGATATTTTATTATCGAAATTATTACAATTTAAATGTTTATAGCATAAAATTAATAAGATCATAATATTAATATTACGTAAAAATAAATATTAAATTTAAATTAAAATATGATTTAATTTTAAACAAATCTAACACATGATTTAAATTTTAAAACTAATATAATTCAGTGCAACACTAGGTACTGACCTTATGTGACAACTGAGTCATCACGTGAGTCTGCGTTTGAAATTTGGCAGGGTTTGAATACTGACAATTACAATCCAAAAATTATACACCAACAGTTGAAACCAATAATAAATATCTTTCGTTTTTAAATGATTACGGACATCTGCCAATAGATGATATAGTAAATTTGGTCGACCGAAAAATTTCACTTAAACTAAAAGAAATTTCTGTAATTAAATTTATTTACTACAATATTTCCGATTTTTGATTCAAATAGATACTTCAATAAAATAGAATAAAGATTAATACATTTAAGTAGAAATTACATCAAAAATTATATCAGAATTGTACATGTATTAAGTCTGTAAAAAGAAAAAATGCTGCTGTAATGGTAATCTGTAGTTTATAATAGTAATCTGTGATTCATGTTGTTAGTTTGAGTGAAATCAAAAACATATATCAGCCTGTTTTTGCTAAAATTACATTTCACGTACTATTTATTAATACAACCGGGTCCAGTTGTATTAATCGGTCCAGTTGTATCAGATATATGAGTGTGTCAGAACTGTAACAACAGAAAATCCTATTTTAGCGGTGTTAATGATCGGCAGTATATAATGGTAGTTTATGCTTTATGTTGCTTAATGAAGTAAAAAGTTATATTAACAACATATCTTTGCTTATTTTTACCAAAAATTATTTTTTAAACACTATCAAGAATTATTAAAGAATACACATAGGGACCTTGAGTCCGTTATGTTTATTAAACTTTTTTCAAAATATTAGGCGTCACATAACATGATATGCATTTATTATAATACAATGCTATGTCATATTTTAACACAATCGGGCATCAGCTATCATTGTAAGTATCTGAGTTTTCATATTTTTGGTTTTTAATAAGAGATACGTTTGAAGTTGTAATGACATATAAGTACCTATATTCTTTTAATGCTTCCAAATCAATTCTTTTGAGATTTCAACTTTCATTTTCAATGGTCTTCCTCTACTTTCTTGAGTTAGTGTTACTGTTACTTTTAATACGTATCTATAAAGCTTATAAAAGTTTCATAATTTTCACAGTGTATCTGTTCATTCGCTTTATTATCGATAAAGAGAGAAACAAATAATGGAATAAGAAGAACTTCCTGCTTCACTTAGATATTCATTTGGAACCATTCTGAAAGATTGTTGCTATTCCATACTGCCATTTAATTGTTACTTTAGAGACTTGAGTATAAGTATACTTACAATGATAGCATCAGCTATCATTGTAAGTATCTGAGTTTTCATATTTTTGGTTTTTAATAAGAGATACGTTTGAAGTTGTAATGACATATAAGTACCTATATTCTTTTAATGCTTCCAAATCAATTCTTTTGAGATTTCAACTTTCATTTTCAATGGTCTTCCTCTACTTTCTTGAGTTAGTGTTACTGTTACTTTTAATACGTATCTATAAAGCTTATAAAAGTTTCATAATTTTCACAGTGTATCTGTTCATTCGCTTTATTATCGATAAAGAGAGAAACAAATAATGGAATAAGAAGAACTTCCTGCTTCACTTAGATATTCATTTGGAACCATTCTGAAAGATTGTTGCTATTCCATACTGCCATTTAATTGTTACTTTAGAGACTTGAGTATAAGTATACTAACGGACCTATTCTGTGCACTTGACAAATTTGTCAAATTCTTTAATAAAATTTTTAATTTTTATAAAGCAGAAAGCTTTTTGGTATTCTGGACACATCTTGACAAATTTCAAAGCTCAAGTAACTAATGCTTCTGACCACACTATGGTATAAAGTGTTTTGTATATAAAACTGTTCGTAACTGTTCGTAAAAAATGGTTGTAAATAGCATATATTTTAAATTGTCGAAAGCATTTTTCATGCATTCAAATCACAATTAAAAAAAAATCCTTGTAAGGAGCGTATATTTTAGTTAAGAATATTTGTCATGCATGCAAATAATAAAAAATGCTTAAAAAGAGCATATTTTTATAGTTGTCTACAGCATTTGAGGTATTGAACAACGAACAAGGAAAAGAGCTTTTTATTTATGTCACACAATACCAAAACCTTTACAGCAGTCAATTTTGACAAGTGTCAATGTTTGACAATTTTATAAAGTGCACAGAATAGGTCCGATAATATATATATATATTTAATATATAAGTGCCAGTCTGGCACTTATGCAAGAAGTGCAAATGATAGTGAGTTGTTGGCGGCAACTTGCGACATCTGATCAGAGATGATGCTATCTGGTACTTCCTGGGTCAGTGGCCTGCAGCTTCGGCTGTAATGACAATTGGTGTTGGCTTTGAAGTGCCTGTTTGGGTGATACCCAAACTTACGCGGGAAGAATGTTTTGCTTGTCATTCATTTGCCGTGGAGTGCGTTTCAAACCGGGTGCTGCAGCCCAAATTGTAGCAGAGATAGTTGGTAGGCCTCGCATCTTACCAAGGTGGAAGTTATGACTTGCATGAATTTCTTCATTGGTACCGGCGGAATAAGGA
>NW_024031822.1:0-13867 GCF_002237135.1 Teleopsis dalmanni | reverse complement strand
CGGATGAATTTCAAGTTTTTGTTTGTATTTGCATTTGATTTTAGTGAGTTCATCTTTGATTAGTGGTATTTTCAGATCTTCATGAATTTTATCACTTCTTATATACCACGGAGCCCCAGTAATTATACGAAGGATTCTGGATTGAGTACGCTGAATTAACTCAATGTTGGAGGAACATGCATTACCCCATAGTTCAGCGCCATACTTCCAAATTGGCTTAAGTAAACTATTGTGGAGTAACACTTTGTGGTTTGGTCGTAACTTGGAATTTTTATGCAATAACCAGTGAATTTTTTGCGTCTTAAGTTTTATTTACGTTCGCTTAGCTTCTAGATGTTTACGCCAAGTTAGTCTCCTATCCAAATGAACACCCAGATACGATACGGTGTTTGATTGCGGAATGGTGATGCCGTTGAAGGTTACTGGGGGACATGTATCCTTACGTAGGGTAAATGTTACATGTGTGCATTTACTTTCATTTACACGAATGCGCCAGTTGGCTAACCATGTTTCAATGAGTTCGAGGTGTTCAATTAAGTCCCTAGATGCTATGAATCTATTTTGGTGAGAACTAAGGACAGCAGTGTCATCAGCAAACGTAGATGTCACAAGACGAGAGTTGCTTGGTATATCCGAAGTAAACAGGATATAAAGTATTGGACCTAGAACACTGCCTTGAGGAACTCCAGCCTTTATGTCTAGATTAGCTGTTGTATGGCTTCCAACTTTTATATGGAATTTCCTGTCCTGAAGATATGACTCTAGTATTTTGTGAGAGTAGTCAGGAGTGAGTTCCTTGATTTTATAAATAAGTCCAGCGTGCCAAACCTTGTCAAAAGCTTGTGCTATATCAAGAAATATAGCAGAGCAGAATTTTTTATCTTCAAATGCTTTCCTAATCTCATTTGTTATGCGATTCACTTGCTCGATGGTGCCATGTTTGGCACGAAAACCAAATTGGTGGTGAGGTATTATGTTATTTTGCTGTAGATATGTTGTTATCTTCCCGAGAAGCATTCGTTCAAAAAGTTTTGACAGCATTGGTAAAAGACTTATTGGTCTATATGAAGACTTTAATGTTAAGTTTATTCCTGGTTTTGGAATCATTATAATTTGTGAAATTTTCCAGCTTTGAGGAAAGTACCCAAGTCGAAGTATTGCGTTAAATATTTTTGTCAGTATTTTGAAAGCTATTTGAGGTAACTCTATTAGCATTTTTGCTGTAATTTGGTTATATCCTGGGGACTTGTTGACACATAATTGGGTTTTTGCAACCTGTTGAATCTGTTTGGTTTTGAGTTTAAGACGCCCATAACTGACTAGAGGAGATTGAATTGGTAGTTCAAAGTTATTGGTCGGAGGATTTGGTTGAAATACCTGACTTAAATGGTCTGCGAACACATTTGCTTTGTCTACTTCATCCCTGGCCCATTTTCCGTCGGCTTGCCTGAGCGGTGGTGCACTCTCCTTAGGTGTTTTTAATTTCCTTACCGATCGCCATAGGGAATAATTCGTACTTTCTGTAGGTGTTAACTTTCGTACGTAGGTGTTCAAACTATTTTCCATCTCTATGAGCAATGCTTTTTTTAGGCGTTGTTTAGCTGCCAAAAACTTGAATTTACTTGTAGGTGATCTATGCTTTTGCCACATACGTCTCAGATGTCTTTTTTCTCTGACGATATTTTCAATTGCATCTGAAGACTTTCTTGTAGATCTAGTAAAAGTTATCTTATCAGTAGGAGTAGCGTGCTTAGCAGCCAATTTTAAAACTGTGTCAAATCCATTAAGAGCCGAATCGATTTCACTTACACACTGTAGAGATGGGTTTATATCTAAGTGGCTACTAATATATTGACGATATCTTACCCAATTGATTTTCTTTGACGTCAGTTTTGATACGCTTTGATTGTTTATAGGTACCTTAAATAAGGTTATAAAAACTGGAGAGTGATCGGATGATAGTTCGAAGCTAGAGTGCGCAGATATTAGTTCGCTGTCAATATTTTTCACTACACAAAAGTCGATTAGATCTGGTATTTTTTTGGGGTCAGATGGCCAGTAAGTGGGTTGTCCTGATGATATGAAATCTAAATTGTTGCGGCGATTTGTAATGGTAGAGTAGAGTTGCTTTCCTTTTGGGTTTATTAGACGGGAGCCCCAGTATGTATGTTTAGCATTAAAGTCTCCCGCTGCTATAAATTTTTTACCGAGATTATAAAAGAAATCCACGAATTGAGCTTCTGTTATAAGAAATCTAGGAGGACAGTAGACAGCACTGAGCACGACTTCATCTTCAATGAATTTAATGCATATTGACGTAGCTTGTATGTGGGCTGTGGAGTGCTGTTCTAGGACGTGATGCTTAATTCTTGAATTAATTAGAGTTCCTGTTCCCCCGTGGGGCTTATCTTCAGGATGGTTTGTGAAGTAGAAATTGAATCCAGGTACAGAGAAGTTGTGTTTACTACATAGATGGGTTTCAGATATTAGAAAAACATCAATATTGTGGGACGACAGAAAATTTATGATTTCAAGTTTGTGCTGGCGGATGCCGTTGGCATTCCAGTGACACATTCTAAGACAGTTCATTTATTAGCTGAAAGAAACTGCATCATTTGGTTTTGAGTTTTTACTATATCTTGCACTAAGTTTTGCATTGAGGCCATAAAGTTCGTCATAAGCTGGGTAAGAGTTATTAGCATTGATTCTAAGTTTTGATTGGGGGTTACTGAATTTTCAGGAATTTGTTTAACTAAACCATTTTTTAAGACGGCTGAGTATGAATTAGCTGTTTCAACTTCTTTTGTGTTTGTTTGGTTAATATTGACTGGATTTTGTGGAATTATGGATGGAGCATTTGGTACCTTTTCGGAGCGTGGGATAGCTTTATTCTTAATTTCGATATAAATTGGACAGCCACGGTAGTTTGCAGTATGATTACCACCACAGTTGTTACATTTTCTGGAATTTATGTTGTTTTTATCTGTACTGCATTGAGTTGAGTGGTGAGCACCACCGCAGGCCACACAAACTTTGCGCAGAGTACAATAACTTTTAGTATGCCCAAATTCCTGACAGTTTAGACATTGCACTGGAGTTTTGCGTTTATGAGGCTCCTCCACTGTTATCTTACGGTTTAGCAAGAAACGCAAGTGGTAAATTGGATGAATCTCGTTATTTTTTAATTTTTAGTATCTGGTTCTAATTCAATTTTATATAAAGGTTGAGGAATTTTATCTTTGTTTTTTATGTTAAAAACTGATTTTACCTCAAAGCCAGCATTTTCAACAGCAATTTTTATTTCTTCAGTATCAGCATTCGGTTCGATGCCTTTAACAACTACTGCTATTCCCTTGCTACTTTTGAGCTGATAAGTATAAAAATTTTTGGAGTTTTCCTTTAAATAGTCGTTAATCTTACGGAACTGGTGTTCGGTTTCAGTTTGTATCTTCGTTTCTTCAATTGCACCTCTTTTAAGAGGAGTAACGTAGAAAGACTTAGAGTCAATTAATTTAGTAAGATTGTTGACAAGAGTATTTGAACACTTTTCGCGTAAGTAAATTGGAGGTGGATGGAAAGTTTTTATTTCTGATATATGGTCCTTTTCATAATTTTCAATAGCGAGCGCGGCAAAGCGATTACCATATAGAGAATTATCACTTAATTTTAATTGTTTTAAATTTGACTTAGACATTTTTTGTGGGCTCAATTTTCTTTTTATGTTAACGTAGCGGTCCATACCAGTCTGTATGACCGCACTTATTTGGTTATTTGTGTTCGCTGTAAAAGTGGAGCTTTTGTGAGCGAGCTTTTTTGTGCTTATATGTGGTGGTGGTCAATCAAGCAATCCATGATTGATTAGAAAAAAATCGATCTTTTTCTTTTAAAAGTATTGAGTTCGAAAAAACTTTAGCATCGTGAGTCGAGCCCTCATAACCAACAACAACATCTCTTATTCTTAATTTGTAATCACAAACAGCTTGAAGTTTAATGGAATAAATGTGATTTCTTGAAAAATATTTTTCTTGATTAATTTGTGGTGCATCTGCAATTTTTATTTCGGTGCCATCGATATAGCCAATGCAAAACGGTAATTCATTGTACGTGTCACTTATTATTTGTTCCTGCTCTGATGAGCTTGGCCATACGATGTACTTCGTCAATAGTGTTATAAAAACACTAAAAATTCTTTGTGTAATTTTCATCAAAGTTGCACCATCGCCAATTCCAAAAGTAGTTGCTACTTTCCTTATTGACGCACTCTCTCCTGAAGAGCCCAAACGATACAGAACTATAGCTAAATGTAGTCCAATCGGAAACTGTTTGCTGCCGTTTGCTTTTTTAAATATTTCAGCTTCAGAAATCAAGGCAACTAAATAAGCAAATAAGCAAAACCGACCGTCATCTAACTTGGTTAAAATTTTTTTTTACTTTTGATTCAAATTAATATATAAATTCTACTTACAAAATAAATATTTCCACTGTGATACTTCTTTTAGAAGTAATTAAAAAAAATTAATTTATCAGTTGTCATTCACGTTGCTCATACGCACCATAATACCATTAAATCAATTTTCGAAGAAAAACTATACAAAAATTTTCACTTTTTATTTTTAAACCTGCGCAACAAGTATCCGGATTTTGTTGTTTGTTAACTACTCCTTAAGTAATAGACCTTTTTCAAAAAATTTTTTTTGTTATTTCTTGACATATGGTACAAATTTGAACGCCATCTGTCAATTAGTTTGTTTACAGCAGCTGTTAATGTGAAACTACCTCAAGTGCATTTAGCGATTTTTACTATGGAAAATTCTTGTTGTACGCGATTTTTTGACCAAACACGGCACCACTGTCATCGCTCAGGCACCATATTCACCAGATCTAGATCCGTTTCCTGTTCCCGTAACTCGAATTGCTTCTTCGTGGTAAGCGTTTTGAGTCGATTGAATCGGTAAAAGAGAATTCGCTGAAGGAACTAAAAGCCATACCTTCACGGGCCTACGAAAAGTGTATGGAAATTTGGGTAAAGCGTTGGCATATGTGTATCGCTTTAGAAGGAGCATATTTTGAAGGAGATAAAATAAATTTGGAATAAAATTTAAATTTGTGTGTTTTATTTACAAAATCCGAGTACTTTTTGAGCAGAAGGTAAAATATTGACATTTTAAATTAGTTCCACATCATTTCTGTTTTTAAATTATGATTTTTAACATAATTAAACCGTTCAATAAACTTTTTTCTTATATACCATAGATGAATTAAAAAGTTGATTAGATTCATAGTAGTCGAACTATCTAAAAAACTGCAGCAGATAATCACACCTACCTTTTTCGGTGGAAGATAGCAAATATATTATCTTTGATGGCCATCAAAGATTAGCTTATATGGCGTTATATGTGCGTTATATGAGCTTATATGAACTTATATGAGCTTATATGACACTAAAGTTAAAGAGCCATCAAAGCAAAACATTGTTGTACCAAACGGTCGTGAGCGGGTATTTTTTATTTGCTCAGGTATTTCTCGCTTGTTGGATCTTATTGTTCCAACAATGGTCAACTTATATGGCTCTTTTAGGAAGCTCTTTGCTAGTTGTACGAAGGTGAACCAATTATCGAAAGTGATGTTGCGACAGGTACCATGTATTGGCCTTTTTAACTCCTTCACGAAGTATTCACCTAATGGCATCGTTGAAGTTGTGTAACGACACGGATTTTCCCGTTTCGTTGTACCATTTTTAATATTTATTTATTTTATATGTTGACATACAATGCCACTGAGTGATCATACAAGACACACTCCCTTCTTAGAAAATTGCGCCGTCTTTTATATGCATCCTCTTGAACTTTATGTGCAAAGTACACAAAGCTTTGAGTTTCTCTTAGTTAAACTTAATGCACTTTAACACTTGCACAAAAGCTTCCTTGTGCATTTTTTTTCAGCGAATTGCATTTTGACGTTTTTGACGTTTGCAAATGTTTGTTTACATTTTTACTTTTTACATGAAAGCGCCGGTGTTAGTAATTTTATCGTGTTTTTTTTTAAATTATTTATAATTTAATTTTATAATTATGAAAAATTATTTATTAATAAATTATTTAAATAAATTTGCGGGGATGAACAAAGAAGGAATGTATTTATTATTTTATTAAGATATATTTCTCTATTTATTACAAATTTATTTTCTCTTAATTTCAGATTGCTTCACGTGTTGCAGTTGCGTGCAGGCTGGGTGACTTTTTGGTAAGTAGTTTCTAATAACTATGTTAAATGTTAATTCCTCTATTTTAATTTCAGATTTCTTCGAAATTTATTTAAATTTATGTAGGTTGGAAATTTGTGCAAAATTTTCATCCTTATAGTTGTTGTTGTCTTGTCCAAATATGGCAACAATGTACCTATCTCCACTATAGGTGGTATTGAATAACTCAATAGCTGACAAGTGATTGTCCTTCAATACTGCGGTCA
Source organism: Teleopsis dalmanni (assembly GCF_002237135.1). Classification (NCBI taxonomy): domain Eukaryota; kingdom Metazoa; phylum Arthropoda; class Insecta; order Diptera; family Diopsidae; genus Teleopsis; species Teleopsis dalmanni. The sequence goes on along the minus strand of NW_024031822.1, from coordinate 7,399 downwards.
AAGTCAGTATGCTAAGAAGAGCACCAATTTCAAGACAATTTGTATCTGCGAACGTTTTGCTTGTCAAATTAGTTGTTCGTATTAGAGATATCTCTGCATCTGTCCACTAAACTATTTCTGATATTATTTCGTCAGTAAAAAAAGCAGTGAAGGAAGAAATCGGATCACATAAGGCTTTACATGCTCTTGTGGGACCTCTTATTATTCGAACACCATTCATCGATAGAACTCTACCGGCATTTATTCCCTTCGAGGTAGTCCAGCAATATTGGCTTTTGCTTCTTGATGTTGGCTGAAGTACTCTTACTATCCGGCTGTCTAAAGACGACCTATTATTGTTGGTTTCTTCGTGTTCCGGGTCTGGCGATATATTTTCACGATTTTCCTGTACATTAAGATCTTTATCTTTTGCGTCTTTTTTGATATTTTGGAATATCATTTTCCGATACCACATCTTCTCTTTCACTCTCATTTTCGGTTAAGCTAAATTCATCTAGATATGTCAGATAAGTAGCTATTTGCGTGTCGTCTAATATTTCATTACTTTCCATTTTGCTTTTATTTACACTTACATGTACTGAATTTAAATAAAAAAACACAATAACTAATAATCGCTTCTCTTTCACTCTCATTTTCGGTTGAGCTAAATTCATCTAGATATGTCAGTTAAGTAGCTATTTGCGTGTCGTCTAATATTTCATTACTTTCCATTTTGCTTTTATTTACACTTACATGTACTGAATTTAAATAAAAAAACACAATAACTAATAATCACTCAAAAATTGTACAAGTAGCACAAAACATAAACATACATCTCGTAGACGTATGGCTTGGCAGTATCTCAGAATATACAAATTTTACCACCGAAAATCAACTACCACTGGTAACGACTGAGATAAATGCAAATATGCATACGTTGTGAAAACATTTGTGAGAGAGAGAGAGCAAAATGTAAAAAGATCGTACGCCTCACAGACGTACATTATGAAAGCAGGGTTGAGCTTATTATATTTATATATTTATACCGCAGCACCATACTGCAGCCGAGTAATGTACTCTCTTTTACGGTAATGTTTTTAAATACCAAAAAAAAAAATTCAAAAAACTTTTATCTTAAACCATAATAATAAAAAATAAACAACACAAAAATTTTATTCAATTTATTTATGCTAATTTAAAGCTCGGCAAGTGCTTTGGTTAATGTTACTAATTAAATAAAAAAGTGACAAAAAACCTGGAACTAGAGCACTTAAAGTTTGTGTAGTCTCGTCTACTCGTCTACATGGTTAGTCATCGCTTCTAATTTGATAGGTACGAGTTCTAAGCCTGGCACTTGCAGCCCAAACAAATTATATACGGACTATGGTATAAACTAATTAAGAAATTCGATTATTTTCTAGAACCACTATTGATGAGAACTTGGCAATACTCGAAACAGCTTTGTATGGTCAGCCAAATTTCAATAAATTGAATAAAATTTTTGTCTTTGTCCTTTCTTTCTTTGCTATTTGAAAACCCTTTAAATTTTAAAAATAAAACAACCGGATAACCATTTAAAGAAACAAAATTAGCATTTATTTTTAAAAATATTCGTACAGTTTACACTTTGCCAATAGATTAATAACAGCAGTTTTATATTATTTAAACCATACTTTTTGATTTCATTTGCAGTGAAATTCGGTGATAAATTTATATAATTTTCCTATATGCAAGAATTATTGTTTACTATGTTGCGAGTCGTTTTCTTCTTGTTCCTTTAACTTTACAACACTTTTTTTCTAGAAAAGATAATATTCAGTAAGGTACATTCATTTTGTTTTAATAGGTTAACCAAAACTACTTTGTATTTGCCCTGTTTGAACTCCTTGTCAGTTTCTTGTGGGCTGTCAGATCCATCAGTTGTTTTAATAAATGATGAATAGAAGGATGAGAAACTTGAGCCATCCATATCGTCGCTATTACCATTACTATCAGTATTTGGCTAAAATATACAAAACAATGCATTTAATATTTAGCACTTAATCAAATAAATAATTTCACACTATTTTTATCAAATACATAGTTTCTAAAGAGTGCTTTTGGGTGATTCTTTTACTAACCGGACGGATTTTGGCAAAAAATTATCTCATGATCTACGCCTTTTATAAAATAAGAAGACCCGTATCTCGGGAAAAGATTTTGTGAAATTTTTCCTACGAGATATGGACCCATGGGGTTTTGAGAATTGGCATTGTAGACATATTTTCAAATGGGTATATCTCAAGTTCTATAAAAGATAGAAACTTGAAATTTACAGCGTTTCAAAGATAATTGTTTGTACTTTTATGAAATTGTTTAAGTAATTAAAATTGTTTATATTTGAGTTCTAATATTAATCCTTAAATTTCAAAAAAAAAATTTCTCAAAACTATTATCATTTTTTATATTTTATTTCGATACAGTTTTAAATTTTACTACGAAATAAAAATTTTCGCACCTACCTTTTTCGGTGAAGTGTTATTTTGCTACAGTTGGAAAAATACTCTGCACAGGTAAGAAATCTATAGGAAATAAAAAAAGGTAAAGGTGTGACTATGTGCTGCAGTTATCTAGATAGTTCGGCTAGTAAGAAACTAATAAACTTTTTTCTTATATAGATGAATTAAGCCGTTTAATTATGATAAAATTCATAATTTAAAAACAGAAATGAAGCGGAACTAATTTGAAATGTTAATATTTTATGTATACATTTATTTTAAAAATAATCAGTAGACATTTTTGTGTAGTTTTTCTTCGGAAATTGATTTAATGGTATTATGGTGCATATGAGCAACGTAAAAACACCTGATAAATTAATTTTTTTTATTTAATTCTAAAAGGAATATCACAGTGGAAGTATTTATTTTTTAAGTATAATTTGTATATTAATCTGAAGCAAAAGTAAAAAAAAAATTTGTGTGACATAATCCTTTTTTTTACTGCAAAATCGTGTGTACATGTTTGGTGTGATATGAAAGATAAATAAATTTTTAAAAGTATATAGAATTTAATTACTAATCGAAATCAATAACATTATATAAGAATATTTGTAGCATATTCTTTGAAAATTCATTCAATGGACCCATGGGGTTTTAAGAATTGGCATTGTAGACATATTTTCAAATGGGTATATCTCAAGTTCTATAAAAGCTAGAAACTTGAAATTTACAGTGCTTCAAAGATAATTGATTGTACTTTTGTGAAATTGTTTAAGCAATTAAAACTTTTTTTTTTTTCTCCCGCAAAACACATCAAGCACATGCGTACTACATTTCCATTGAATGAATTTTCAAAGAATATGCTACAAATATTCTTATATAATATTATATTAAATTCTATATACTTTTAAAAATTTATTTATCCTTCATATCACACCAAACATATACACACGAATTTTCAGTAAAAAAAACAGGATTATGTCACACAAATTTTTTTTTACTTTTGATTCAGATTAATACCCATTTAAAAATATGTCTACAATGCTAATTCTCAAAACCCCATGGGTCCATATCTCGTAGGAAAAATTTCACAAAATCGTTTCCCGAGATACGGGTCTTCTTATTTTATAAAAGGAGTTCATAAAAAAATTTCAGAAAAATCGGAGATCATGAGGTCAACAAGGTGTCCGAGTTGTAAAAGAATGACCCTTTTACAATACAAGGTATGAAAATCGTATTTTTTAAAATTTATATTTCAAAGTAAGAGTTATTCTTTTTCATTCTGCATATTTTCTATAATAATTTGTCTTAATAAGATTATTGTGAATATGGAATATATGAATATGGTATCTAAAGTGGCCCTTAGACAGCATCGCGTGTTGACAACGCACGAAGTCTTCTCTCGCCATTACACATCAAATTTTACAACAATTTTTTAAATACGCCTCCAGCAAACAATGCAAAATTTGTTCACTCATCAGTATTAAAGCAATCGCTGAAGTGTCAACAGCGGCTGCTATGCGTAATTTCCATACGAAAAATGATGTTTTACATTTAATTTATAATTTTAAATTATATGTTTATTTTTATAATTTCAATTTTTATATTTATTTTTATATATATTATATTTTATTTAATTTAATTTTTTTTTGGTATATTTTAATAACAAATTTTCTGTCGGTGCACAATGCAATTAATATTTAAAATAAAATATTCATTGTAATTTAATGTTTGGTTATTTATATATTTTTGTTAGCCCAAGGTTATTAATATTTTAGTTCTTCTTAATAACTTGTTTTGGAAATTAAAAAATTTTACCTATTTAGAAAATATAAATATTTAAAATAAAAGATACAATTCATTTATATTTGCAAAGCATCGCATGCTAACGACAAATAATGTGTGCATATAAACGATATTTACGCTTCCATTTCTCAAAATAAATGAAATTTTGCATGCCGACCAAATCCGACTGTATATGCAAAGACACGAGCGTGTTTGAAGATATATCAAAAATTTTGATTTTCGTCAACGCATTTCTTAAATTTCAAATATTACTATTGCACACACAAATTTCGCATTTCATAAAATAGGAGAAAAGTAGGAGAAAAAATTCTCATGTGTATATACGCGCAAATCTATATATAATTACGCTACATAAAAGTTTGTTACCCCGTTTTAACTGTGTTGCCGTTGACATATATGGATAAAATTTATACCGTTGGAAAGGTGAAGACGTGCAGAAGAGCACAACGTTATTTTTTCGCATGTACGTTAACGGAAACACAGGTAAAAATGCGTTCGCGTAAATTTAGCGACTACAACAACAAAATACATGTGTTTTTCAAAGTTTTTTTTTGTGACGAATTGTTAATTGTTTACGGTGGATTTGTGTGTGCGATTTTTTTCCACTTTTGGAAAAAAGTGGACTTTGTGTGTTTGGACTTTGTGTGTTTGGACTTTGTGGATTCTGTTACAATCAGATTTTTAAAGCTCATTAAATTTCAAATATTGTTTGTGAATAAAAAAAACGCATTGAAGTGGAAATATCCTTTGATATCAATCGTTTTATTTGCATTGTGTGATAGTTAAATTTTAATTGTGATAAATTTTAATTTTGATAAATTTTAAATGTGATATATTTTAATTGTGAAATGTGGATAGTTAAGGTTAATGAGTTTGAAATTTTTAGATTTATTTCAAGTGTATTGTGTGATAGTTAAATTTTAATTGTGATGAATTTTAATTGTGAATTGTGTGATAGTTAAGGTTAATTAATTGGTTGAATCGACATTAACAACACTTCAATTCGAGAGATATTCATTTTGTACAATGAAAGAACATTATGATAGAGTATGCAATGCACAAAAGAGATTTGTATGGCAATTATCGTGAATCGTGATACAGATATACGAAGATATAATATTTACGACTATAGATGGCGAACCACCATTTGAGAGAAATATGATATCTTTTTTAAAAACAAATGGTGTAGTTAAGAATGTATTAGTATTAGATTCTGCTTTGGAACCATTGGCATATCCTTTACTATTCCCAAATGGAGATTTTGGTTGGCACGTTAATATATCGCATAACGTGCAACATAATTCTAATGGTAGGCAGATTCGAAATAAAGTTACAATGTTACAATTTGCATGCTTCAGTTTTGCAATAAGGGATCAATTTAGCTTTTTGCATAAATCGCAAAAACTATTTTTGCAATACATTGTTGATATGTATGTGAGAATAGAAGTATGTCGACTACATTTTATAAGACAGAATCAAGTAAATTTGAGGGCAGATGTGTATAACAATATTAGTGATTATTTGCAAACGAATCAAGTAGGAGATGGTAGCTTAGGTCGTAAAGTGATTTTGTCTTCATCCTTCACTGGGTCTCCGAGAAACATGTATCAAAATTACTTAGATGCAATGTCAATTGTTCAGTATTTTGGCAAGCCATCGCTTTTTGTTACAATGACTTGCAATCAGAATTGGGCGGAAATTGTATATAATATTGATCCTAATGAATCATCTCATTTCAGGCCTGAAATAGTTGTGCGTGTATTTAAATCGAAGTTAAAAGAACTCATTTCTGACATTTGGAATAAATATATTTTTGGCAAAGTTGAGGCTCTTATATATACAATCGAATTTCAAAAGGGAGGTTTGCCTCATGCTCACATTTTGATAACTTTATGTGAAAATGACAAAATTGTCGGGCCGGCTGATATTGATAAAATAGTTTGTGCAGAGATACCGGATAAAAATTTGCAGCCAAAATTACATGAATTTGTTGTCAAACACATGATGCACGGTCCATGCGGTGTTTTGAATCCAAGCTCTGTATGTATGCAAGATGGAAAATATTCAAAACAATTTCCAAAGGATTTTGTACAATTAACGAAAGAATCAGTTAATGGTTATCCGTTGTATAGACGGCGCGATAATAATGTTTCCGTTGATGTTAGAGGAAAGTCTCTAGATAATCGTTATGTCGTTCCATACAACCCGTATTTGTTTGCAAAATATAATTGTCACATTAATGTCGAGGTGTGCACTTCCGTCAAAAGTATTAAGTACATATATAAATATGTATATAAGGGTTTTGATAGTGCAACTGTTTTAATTCAAAGTGAAAGCACAAACGAAAATGACTAACAAGTACAAGTTGAAGTAGATGACGTTAGAAATTTTTTGAATGATCGATATGTGGGATCAACTGAGGCTATGTGGCGAATATATGAATTTCCTATGCATTTTCAGTCTCATATTATAATTCGTCTTCACATTCATTTGACACAAAGACAAAATATTATATTTCGCGAAGACCAAGAAAGACAAGCAGTAGAAAATCCTAAGCTTACGAAGCTATTAGCTTTCTTTCAATTGAATTAAAGTGATTCATCTGCTAATCAATATACGTATATAGAAATTTCATTGCATTATGTTTGGATTGATAGTAGAAAATCTTGGCAAAAAAGACAACGAGGAGGAGATAAAATTATTACTCGGATGTATATGGTGTTTCCCAAAGAAATTGAGCAATTCCATTTAAGATTACTTTTGTTGCATGTAAAAGGGCCAAAATCATATGAAGATGTGCGTACATTCAATGGAATTGTTTATAGGACATTTATCGAATCATGCTAGGGGAATTGCGTCCAATTATAACGAGTGGAGAGTTTCTCTCAATGAAGCTAAGACATTTAACTCAGGAAAACAAATGCGTAATTTGTTTGCGATTAATTGTGCCTTCAATATTCCAGCAAATGCATTAGCGCTTTGGGTGGAATTTAGAGATAATTTAAGCGAAGATTTCGTTAGAGATGGTTGTAGTGTAGATGTTTCTTTTAATATAGTATTATTGGAAATCGAGTATATTTTGTTAACACATAATGTTACATGTACGTCACTTGGTTTGCCTACACCTACAATAATGC
>NW_024031821.1:0-13874 GCF_002237135.1 Teleopsis dalmanni | reverse complement strand
TTAAAACCAATCTCAATTATTCAAATCTTCATTCTCCAGAAAAGCAGGAGTAGAGATTTGTATAATAGAGATTTTTAAGAAATTATAAAATGAGATATAACAGTTTCACATTTTAAAAGATTAATTGATTATTAGTTTTAAAGTATATTCGAAACATGTATTCCGCATCTGTCTCTAAATACTTTCGAATCATAGATCTCTGATCTCGGGGACTCAATTGTATAGAATTCACAACCGAATTATTCACATGTTAGAATCTCAAAATTTTTTAGATTATGAAATTTTGTTTGATAAGATTGATATGTCCGATTAAACTGAGATTTTTGAATCTCAGTTTCTAAAATTATTTTCGTATAAGGGGTTTCCGATCTCAGTTAAAAAATGCTGTATTTTATAACCGAAGACTTCCGAATCTTGGTTTTTCTGTGTTTCTGTAGCAGGGCATCACGATTAAACAAATCTATCCAAATCTCAGTTTTTGCATATTTTTGAAATAGAGATTCCGAATAACATACTTTTAAATTATATATTTCTGATTTCGAATAAATAAATAAAAATATTTTTCAACCGATAATTTTCAAATTTGTTTTCATTATTATTTTTTAAGTAGAAATTTCAGATTAAAAAGTGGTATTGGAACATTACACTTTAAATTTTTTTATAACAATGGTTTCGAATCTTATTTTATATTATATTCGAAACAGATATTCCGTATCTGTTTCTACATATGATTAAATTACTTTTTTACCATCTTGCTTTAATACATTATATTTAACAACTTTATATTTCGAATTTAGTCATATATTATTGAAGTAATGGTTTACGATTTATAGATACATTTATATATTTTTTATTTCTAAGATCTCTGTTTCAAAACTATTTAGAAACAGAAATAAGAAATATATAAATGTATCTATAAATCGTTGACCATTACTTTTATAAATTTCAAATTATGGATTTCTGACCTCGACTGTTTTAAATTTTAAAATATTTTGCAGCTCAAGATTTCCGAATCTCAGTTTAATTTTTATTTTCGAAACAGAAATTTCAGATTTAATAAAGATATCTGTGTGTTAGTTTTAAAATATTTTGAAATATATTCCAGAAAAATATTTAAATAATTTTTCAGAGATTCCAAATCTCTTTTTATTATCAAAAAGATATTTTCGATATCTTATCTCTCAATTTTACAACCTAAGACTTTCGAAACTCAATTTTTCTATATTTTCGAAGTTAAGAGTTCCGTATTTAGGTTTTATAATATTTTCGAAGTGGAGATTTCCGAATCTCACTATCTCTATATTTTTGAACCGAAAACATAAAGTTGTTTCAGATTCTAAATATTGATCGTAGAACAATGAAAACGCATTAAACATCACACGTTAGCAATGCCCGTTTTAATTAAATTCAACGACAAATAATTAAATAAAATAAAAAAATTAAAAATCAAAAAAAAAAATTAAAATAAATTAAAAATGCACATTTAAATGAAAACAGTACAAATAATTTTTAATCAAAATATGTAACAATTTTTATGCATATAAATATTTTATAAATATATAAAGCCGTTTTTCATTTTGCTTGATGCCAGAAAACACACACAAATCCATAAAAGTGAAGTGAATAATCTTTATTTTTTAGTTTTTTTTTTTTAATTTAAAATTCGTAATTTATTAAAAAATATTTATAGAAAATATATGTAACAACATTACAAAATGAGTTATGAGACAAATATTTATAAATCGCTTTTTTTATTTTGTATATATAAAATAATTAAGCACTTACAAGATGAATGATTTTATTAGCCAATAAAGAGTGTAAATTATGTTTCCGTATTTTATACAAATTAAATAATTATTTATAAATTATCATACCAATGATATGTAACAAATAACAATTATATTAATTATTATTATTATTAAAAATATTTATGAGTAACATTTTAAATGGCAATAGACAAATTTCGTTGCACATTTTTATTGACTTGGCACATTTTTCTGAAGTTAATTTTGTGTAATTACACAAAATAATATTGTGCATTTTGTAAAAATGTGCAAAATTTTAAAAATTTTTATTAGAAAATTATTAATAAAAATGTGATTCTAATGCATGTGTGTGTGTTTATGTTGTACTTATAAATTTATCATATACATATATATATAAAATATAGCAATAATTTCATTGTTGCGTTATTGTTTATTTAATGTGCTTTATGAACTACCAGACTTATCATCCTGCTGCTCAGTTTCAGTTTTTGGCTTAGATTCCAAAGTTTCGGTTATTTTCTTCCAGATATTCTCAAAGGAATCTTTGCCCGCATAATCAATTTGTCCGGCTTCCCAACATTGACGTCGCATAAGAGCTTCATATGCGTCTTGTTCAGGTGTGCGTTGTTCGCCGAGGCGCAATTGTGACAAGGCACCAGCCAAACCAGCCTGAAATGGATATCAGTAAAATTAATTAAATATATTCTATATAAACCGACTGATAAACATTTTTAAGTATTTAACATTTATATGCAAGAAAGTTGTTGGACAGTCACATAAATATATATACATACATATATATCTAATTTTCCTCTATTAATAATTATGAATTTGGTGCAATTGGGACACAATTATAAGCATAAACATAATTTAATAACTGCAGTCCTATAACTAAGATTATACGTAAACAATATAATAGATTACAGTTTCAATATAACAGCTGTGTTTTATTATTAGCGCATATTGTTCTAGTAACCCGTTGGAACCTGCTTGTGTAGTTTCTTTGAGGGGCAATGAGTGGCATCGGGACGAAGACCCGATCGTTCCAGCAACCATTTAGCGCACACTGAAATCTGTATACTTTTTTCTTCTGGCGCTTTGCCACTATCATGGCCTCATAACGTGACCTCCGTATATTGTCCAATAATAATACATGGACAACAGTCAGTGGTCACTGCAAATTCGCACCTTAGATATATTTATCTCTTACCACTTTCTAAAAATGATGGTTTATACTACTCACAATAAACTAGCGCAATTAGTGTAAATATTACTAAATAAGTCACTAAACTAACATATAAATAAGTCAACAAATGAATAAATAACTATATAAATAAATGATTAAATAGATAAAGTACCCATCGTCATTCTATGTGAAACTAAAGAAAATATCAACAGATATTTCAAAACAGTGTTATGTTACCAATCCTCTAACAGTTTCCACTTACGCGATAGTACTAGTTTATTATATACATTATAGTATTCACTTGTTTTGAGAGATACTTAAGACCTAAAACTTGCATATTATACTCATATTTCTAAAACCAGAGACAAGCACTTATAATTTGATCATAAAAAAACTAACTATATTCTATATTTTTTAGAATAACTTTCAGAAATACTTTCAAATATAAATGTCAAATCAATAAAGTAGTGAAACACCCCGTTTCATACTTAATATGTGTGAGATCTTGTTCAGATCCCAGTTACATTAAATTATCTGACCCTGTCTTCAACTAAAATTCTATAGACTCTGTATTTTATATACTATAAGATCACATTAACAATGAATGTTAGTAAATTATTGCTTTTTATAATACCATAAAAACTCCAATGACCAGCGCTCATCAAAGATAAATTAAGTGGAATCACACCAAATTTTAAATTAAATTTAAAAAATAAATGGCAAATTGATTCACCCGCAATCAAAATTAGGAGATGTTGCGGAAGACCGAGCAATCTGATTAAAGATCTCTAACTGCACTGGATTCACAAGACTGAAGAACAAAAAAAAACAGATATGATGCACTGGACCCCCTTATTTGAAAAATACTAAAAAATATTAGACATAGATCGCATTTCTAAAACTTAATATTCAAACTAAAATTGAATTTCATTTTTACAAGCATGTCTTGTTAAAATACATACTATATACATACTATGAAATAGATTAATACACTTATGCAGAATGTGGGAGAGAAAGAGAGAGACAAGGACAGAAAGAGAAGGAAAGAGAGAGTGAAGGAAAGAAGAAAAGAGAAGAGAGAAAAAGGAGGGAGAGAAGGAGAGAGAAAGGAGAGAGTAAGAAGGAGAGAGAGAGAAAGAGAGAGAATGGAGGAAAGGGAGAGAGAGAAGAATTGTGGGAGAGATATAAAGAAAAGTAATAACGGGAGCGAAAATATATGTAGTTTTTACACTGCTTCTAATAGAGATATAAAATTCCTTTTCTCTTGAAATAATTTTAAAATGATATACGGTAGGTATACAAACTTATTTGTCAAATAATATTGTTTTTATCGCATATTTAAAACTTTCAATGTTGAATGTAATTTTAATGGCATATCTTTAGGCATGCGTCTTATGACGAAAAGAAACTAGAAGGATTGGCTGGCCATACAACTCTGTTTCGATTATTGCCAAGTACTCATCATCAGTGATCTTAAAAAAGAATTCGAATTTTAATTTAATTAGTTTCTAGTCCCTACATAGTTTGTTGCACTGCAAGTACCAGGCTTAGAACTCGTACCTGTTAAATTAGAATCGATGACTAACTTTCTTCAGGGCTTTACAAGCTTTCTATGCGTTCCAAGGTTTTGGTCACATTATTTGTGACACTAATCGAAGCACTTGTCATGCTTGGAAGCACAAGTTCAACCTAGTTGCCTATTTTTTATTTCAAACCTGTTCTTTTGAAGAGACATCTGTTATGCATACTTTAACTTACTCATTAAAAATTATTTATATTTATACGTATATTATATATTATAAATAATATATTATCACTAATGTAAAAGAAAGGGAACTGTATAATACCTATAGTAAAATAATACTGTTTTAATATAATATAATTTGTGGAAAGAAAGTCAATAATATTAGAGTGATATCTTTTAACAGCACACTATTTGTTTATACTTATTGTGTCCCATTTTATTAAACATTTATACACTATAAACAAAAATATACATAATTGTTAGTAGCAATATTAAATAGTAGCAAATTTAAATAGTAGTAATATTAAATTGTAGTAATATTAAATTGTAGTAATATTAAATAGTAGCAATATTAAATAGTAGCAATATAAGTTAGTGTTACTTTAAAATAGCAGTATATTAAATGTAGGTTCTCAAACTTTCAATTAAGTGGATTCTATAGTTTAATATTTAAGATTTTAGTGATGAAGGCACAAAAAATGTATATGTTTACCTCTTTGGGAAGATTACTATGAGATAATATGGAACTAATTTGGTGCAATGAAAATAATTAGACAAACTCAGCATGCAAACTATGATGATTGCGACAGATTTCTAAAAATAACAAAATAATACTGGATGTGTTTATTATCGCGACCAGATCCATTAAGAAGAATAAGTGATTATCACAATGAACAAAAAAAATAAAAATAAAAATAACGAATCGCACAAATGTGATGAATGTGGAAGGAGAGATGAAGACGACAGCACCACGATTTTTATAAAACAAATTTTACAGATTTGCATTATTCGTTTTCGTCCTACATGTAGAAACCACGCCCATATATTCTTACATGCAATTCTTTGTAATGTAATAGAATTTTCGTATATTTCACAAATAAAATTTTTACCTCGTTTTCGTTTTGAGTACTTTGTGCTTCTATATTTTCAGTATTAACTGTACAATTTGAGTTAGAATCTAAATTTTGTACCAAGTCTGTATTATTATTGGCAGTGTTTGCACTGTGATTAGAATTTTCATTACTATAGGTGTCCGTATTTCTACTTTCATTCGTACTACTATTTGTAGGAGCATTTGTTTGTTGCTGCCAGTCTGTATTTTGAGGGTTCACAGCCTCTACGATTAACTCTACGATAGGCGTTGAATTATATTCTTCTATTTTGTGCTGTTCATGTGATTCATTTGGAACAGTTTCGACTGTTGCAGTTTGCAATACATGACTTTCATGTGATTCTTCAACTTTGTGCTCTTCATATATACTCTCTACTTGCATTTGTTTGTCCAATTTATCATAGTAATCTTCCCAAGGATCGTGAAAATCTTTAACATAATCATACTCATATTGCGCATCATGATCTTGATAGAAAGGATGTTGGTGATCAGATGACTGTTGATGGAAAAAGCTGTTGTGGTAGTGTTGTTGATTGTTCTGGTGGTGATAGAAATGCATTTGATCGTAATAATTTTGCTTGTAATAGTTCCATTCCAGGACTCCACGCCAATAATTCTTTGTTTTGATTTTAGATTTAGCGTTTATTTTGTTTTGTTTTTATTTTTAGAAAATTTTTTCAAATATGATTTGTTTTGAAAGCAACAACATTATATTTTGTAGTATTTAACCAATTAGAAAGAGTTAGAGAAAAATATAGAAATAAAAATTTACAATTGTTAGTAAAAAGTATATAAAATATTAGTTGCAATTGGAAAATATCTAAACAACATGCAAGTTTCAAATAATTAATTAATTACAATATCTAATGAGGCTTATAATGCGCCTAGAAATGTTTTTAATCTAAATTGATCACTTTTGCAATTGCAAACTGCAATTTATTGGGAGAAAAAAATAGCACACTTTTGTCAGCGATTGCCTATATCTATTTATTTTCTTAAAAATAATTAAATGTGTTGATCTCTCATTGAAAATCTTTATAAATTGGAACATTTGCAATTAAATTCAAAAGAAAACGAAGACGAAGACTAAAACAACATTTTGGCTCAAAGCCAATAGTGCACAGAGATGAATACACAGAACCAATGCGAAAAAAATTAAATAAGATCAATGATCGTGGTGCTTCTTAAATTATATTAAAATATCACACGAAAACACATGGAAACTTAAAATATTTAAAAAAAATTTTAAACTTGGAAAATGATCTCAAAATCTGTTACTCACAGCTTTTTATCTACAAAATATATCTGCAAAATTTTTGGGTGTGGCGCACGAAAACAACAAAAACAACAAAAATAATATGCAAAAATCTCAGGAACCACTATTCAAAATTTTATATATATATTGTATGTACATATGTATAACAAAAATAAAAAAACAGATTTTTTTTAATTTAACATATGTATAACAGAAAAAAAAAACAATAAAACTGTGTTCAGGGAATGCAATAAAATTTTTAAATTGCCAATTTTTCCACAAATATTTTTTTAATCAAATTAAATTTTAAACAATTTTATTTTTTAATTTTGCAAAAATTTTCTTTAATTTGAATTTTTTTTAGAATTAATTTTTTTTCATATTTTAAAAATGAAAATTTCAAAAATAGCGCTTAATTTCTAAATAATTTTTTATTGAAAAAGCTGACAGATTTATTTAAGAAGAAAAATATTTATTTTTGAAATTTATAAAAAAATAAAAATTTATGAAATTTTAATAAATGGCATAATTTTGCGAATAAAAAAATTTAACTTAAATTCAGTTAAAACTGCAAGATTAATGATTTGAAGTAGAAAATATTCTAAATTTTTGGCAAATAAATTAAAATCACACACATACAAACATATATAGCGCATTTAATAATAATAATATTATATAATCTGCTACATACTTTAAAGACCAAAATAATAAATAAATAAATTGGAATAAATTTTTAACCAGTAAAAGGTTAATTATATGTTCCAATTAAAGCTTGCTTAAAAAAAATGATATTTAACTGGATTTGCCATAAACAGAATGCAATTATTTTTGCAGCCAAAGTTTAATACACTAAAGGCTTTAGAATTAATATAAAAGAATATATATATTTAAGTATATAAAAATATATTTAAATATATAAAAAAAAGTATCTATATGACTTTTACATTGAATTGATTTAATTGGTTTGTGTCAGACAGAATCAGTTTCTGTCAGATCTAATTTGTTTGTGTTATAAACCATAGCTGTCAGCTTTTCAGATTTTAAACAAAAAAACTGAAAAAAGTGTGAAGCACTTGAGGCTATTAGAGCTTATAAAAAAAATCATCGAAACTCATTAAGTTAATAAAAAAAATGACGTAAAACACATGGCCCCCTGCGGGTAAGGGATTTAGAATATTCCCGCAGTAGATATGCTTGTCGTAGAAGGCGACTAAAATTCCGGTGCCAGTCTGGTACTTGTATAGGCAGTACGTATGGTAGTGAGCGAGCACGGCACTTGCGCCATCTGACCAGAGATGATCCGATCTGGTACTTCGGGGGTCAGTGGCCCGCAGCTTCGGCTGTTCTGACCATTAGTGTTGGCTTCGAAGTGGCTGTGGTTAATACCCAAACTCACGCGGGAAGAATGAAAAACATTATGGTACATTCGGCGTGGATTTGCGTATTCACCACCGGGTGCTACAGCCCACATTGTAGCAGAGGTTTTAGTTAGGCCTCGCATTAAACCAAGGTGGAAGTTATGACCTATACACATTTCTTCATTGGAATCTGCGGAAGTTAATTCCAAAGGGGCGCTTATTGACGCTTTGTATCAAGACATTTGCTTTTGAGTAACGTGATGTTAAGCCTACACGGCAGGGAATCACGTAAAGCACATAGAGACTTCTGTCTCGCTTAATGTTCGATGAAACTTTATCATAAATGAAACAAACAAAAACTTTTTGTTTGGATTTTTTTCAAATATAATTAGGAATTAAACAGGCTCCAAAGTGTCATTGATACGGTTATTATAACCAGCTCTAGAAAATAAGATGTATTTGGTTTCTTGAAAACAGACTAAGTTCTAGCCTATTCACACAGCACAAGTAACTAAATGTCATTTTAACTATAATCTTGTTCTTTTGGCTTGCTTCGCAAAAAAACATTTTGACACAGCAAATTATAATCTTATCTTAATTTTGTTAAGAAGGTTTAATACCTTTAATATCTGTGCTATTCAGTATTAAGAAGGGGTGTTATGTGCTATTTTGTTAAGACGGTTTGAATATTAATCAAACAGCACAAGTAAATAAAATTTTAACTATAATTTTATTCCAAAACTATGTTCACACAGCAAATTATAATTTTATCTTAATTTTATTAAGAAGGTTTATTACCTTTAATACCTAAGCTATTTAATATTAAAGAGGGGTGTTATGTGCTGTTTTTTATGCTGTTCACACAGCACAAGTAAATGTAATTTTGACTTTTATCTTCTTTCTTAAGTTCCCTTCGCAAAAAACATGTTCAATCAGCAAATTCTTAATTTATCTTAATTGTGTTAAGAAGTCAAAAAAATTTTTTATTTAATTAATAACTAATTTATTAAGACAAGAATGAACTTAAAATTTTTAATTAGCATATAAACAAATACAAAATTATGGAGTACGCATTTATATGATTCTGTAGCCTATTATTTTTTATCATTTATTTTTTTGGTAGTCAAAATTCAAAAGTGTAAAAGTATACAAATAACCCATATCTAAAATAATTTAGAAAAATTTGTGCTAAATTCAATTTAATTCTAAATTAAATAGTGAATATAAATTTTAAAATATAACATTAATGAGTTTTTAAATATAATTGATTCATAGCTATTTGTATTTGAGTCCATGGTACTTTATAGATTTTTTTTTTGAAGTGATTTAAACAAGCCTATAATTTCGATAGGTATTTTTAAAGTAATTTAAAAAAAAGCATATAATTGCACTAAGCAAACACTTAAACATAAATAAATCTACTGCCAAGTTGTATACATATATCCATTATTATCGAATATACTTTAAGTAAATATTAGAAGAGTGAAGTGCCCATCAATGTATGTGTCGAAATATCATAATTTTTATAGCAAATATTGTTGCAATAAACAATGAATTTAGGTGAAAAAATGTTTATTTGTTATAAATATCATAATAAACAATTATTGCCAGTGAATCCATTATAGTTCATTTAAGTTTTTGTGTGAAAAATAAATATTAGCACAAATTTTATGATTACCTATAAATATTTTTTGAAACTACATATATGATAGTAAAATTTTTATGATTCAAAAATGTTTTTCGTAATGGGACCGAAGGATAGAGAGAGAGAGAGAGTACTATATTAAAAGCAATATAGTTTACCGTTTTATTATTTTTAAGTGCATATTAATTACTCTTATTAATAATTTTTTCAATAATATGTTGGAGAAGTTAATATTTAAATATATTAACACTGGATTTTTAAACAATAGCAACAGCGGCAGTTTCAATCAAAATTCTCGTACGTGCTAGATGGTAGACAGTAAATACTAATTGACACGAAACTTATTTAATTGCAATGGATCCTTTTTTAATCAAAACTTACATTTATTAGATGATATACAGAAAATATTAGTCGCACTCACCTCTTCAAGACAAAAAACTTAATCAATTGCAAAGATTAGTGATTCTAGACGGGTCGTATAGTACATATTTTTTACTCAGGATTTGCATTTGCTAGATGATCGAGAGAAAATAATTCTATAGAGACATAGAATTGCAACAGATGAATAAATACCTTTAGAACAAGAGACTGCAAATATTGGATCTCATTAAATCTCGTTTTGGATAGATTCTAGAGAGAAAATACTATAGATAGCCCGTTTTGCAGAACAAGAGACTTATTAAATTATTGAAATTTGTGACTTTCTACAGAACGAAAATCCCACTTTAATTACAACTAGCCAACTAGGATGATAGATAATAAATACTAATTGCCACGAAACTTATTTAATTACAATGAATAAGTGAATACCATTGAAATCTTGAAATCTGAAATCAAATTGAAATCAATCTTGCATTTGATAGATAAAATTCAGAAAGTCCAGTCGCAGTCCATTCTATAGGATACAGACTTATTTAATTGCAAAGATAAACAAACATCTACCGAACGTATAACTTCAGATTTTATATGTCAATTTAGAATCAGAACTTGCATGCATTAAATACATACTAAATACATACTAAATTCATACTAAATGCTAATGCATCACTAACGGACGAATATTTTCACATTTTTATTTTGATATTACATTTATTTAATGGTAGAGAAGAGACACTAACAGCAGACTGTTTCATGAGCTAAAATGTTACCTCAGTTTTGAGAAAGATAAATCCATTTTTATAACACAATGGATTTATTTTAAAAAAAACCTTAAGAAATAGTTCTAATGTGATAAAATAACATAAATTTTTATGTTTTAGAGATAACTTAATTTAAAGAAAAAAACTAGATTCTAAGTAAGTTCTAAGTGAACTCAAGTTACTTATATTGCGAAAATCTAATTCATTGATGAATTGATCCATTGTGATAACATAAAAAGGCTTGATAAGCTATATTCTATCTGGTATATTGAATCTATAATACTCTGGAAAACCATTTTTATATATACTTTGATCAAAGAAGCAATAGCCTTAATATATGATGTAAAATATCAGATAGGCAGTTGGAAAAGTAATCCTTAAACAAAATAAACACCTTAATAAAGTGTCAAAGCAGACTAAAATCTACCAAAGTAGATAAGTGGAGTTTTTTTGCATGTGCTATGTGGTTTAAAACCCTAATTTATTCTTATTTTCCTGTACTTTCAAAGATATTACAAAAACTAAATAATATATATAGTTTGCCTATTAAGTGCAGAAAATAAACAGGTTATATAGAAAAATGAAGACCAACACCCTTTATCTAGTATAATTACTATGATATAAAAAGACTGTTTTAAATATTTTAAAAACATTAATATTTTAAAAAAATAATCTGTGAATACGACTCCGATTAATAGATACACCTTCTTGACAACATAATTTAGTAAAGATAGTTATTTTCAACAATTTTTTTGAGTCCGCTATTTGATATATAATTCAATTTCGAGATTTTCGAGATATCAGTATTAAAAATTGAAAATTTCTACATTGAAACTACCAACAACTATTTATTGTTATCAATGTAATAATTGTACACACCAATTGACACTAGATGGCGTGCGTAGTTGTTTTTATTAGAGTATTCAATATAAAAGGTACGTGACTTTTAACTTTGATATCTCAAGTAATAAACCATATCGGCATATAGCATAATGAAAGAAATTGCTAAAAATATTCTGCTCCACTGAAATCCGTTATAAAATTGGCATACTCCGGAAATCAGAATATTGTCAAAATGTATTTCATATTTAAATATTTTTTCAAAATAATAATGTTTTTAAAATTAAAAGCAGTGCCTAACTAATTTACATTTATATACAAGTATGTATAATATAATCTATAATCAACTCATAGTGTATGAAATCCTTATCCAGTGCATCACAAAACAGTTTTACTAATTATAGTGCAATTAATACATTATTATTAATAATAATTCGGGATTCTTACCTCAAAGTTAAAACCAAAATTATCACTACTAACTCCTTTCGTATGCTTGGAAATTGGGGAAAAAATTTTAAAATTTGCTTTTATTAATTAAAAGTTATTTTAAAGCAAAATTAGTTGACAATTAAAGAGAGACTTAAATAAAACAAAACTAGGCGTACAGAAGAACATTAATTAAAAAAAGTAGAAATTTAAGAACAAATAAAAAATTGAATTAATTTTCTATATATAGAACGTACAACAACAACAACTTACCATTTTATCGGTCAATGTCTTATGCACATTATCACAGAAAATATTCCACCAAAGTTGTATCAAATCAGTAGCGTGTGCATAATCGGAAGGTGCGGAAGCAGTTCTGCTCTCTGAATTGAACTGTACCAACCATGGTTTCATTTTACCGGCGAAATGTAGAATCTTGATTTTATCTCTGAATCTGTAAATGAGTATTAAAATATAAACCGTTCTCTATGGGCCGCTCTCTAAACTACTACATACTGTTTGAATGCGGGCAAATAACAATAAGAAGCAAAGGCGGTAACATTATAAATGAAAGGCAAATGCTTATTAATGTCAGTGTGTGCCCAATCGGCGAAGTATGAATTTAATAATCCCTGATCGCCGCCATCGAAACTGCCGTGCTTTAATGCAAACTCTGTTATTTTTGCAAATGTATCCAAACTTGGTTTAAAAACGAAAACACCAGAATTGAAACAATCTGGCCAGCTTACATCTGGGGCTGCGGAGAGTTCCTCACGTTCGAAGAGTTCATCGCAATTTTGTAAGACCTAAAATTAGTGGATATGTCTAATATAAATGTCTAACAAAAAGTTTAAATATATTCTAAAGTATTTAGTTTTTACACTAAATTACTTCATGTATACTTTTTCTTTGTTTTATAGAAATTTTACGTACAAGAGTATCGGAATCCAAAAATACACATTTTTCGAATTGCACTAAACGCCAGCAATGCAATTTTGTAAATGTAATGCCCAATTCGGGTCTGGCCAACAATGCCAAATTGGCTGCATCCTGTGAATCCAATACATTAACCTCTTGTACTACATTGTACACGTCTTTTAATTTGTTACGCATGGACTCTGATACGCCGGGCGTTACGAGGACGGCCAATTGATGTGCAGTGCCGGCACGTTTAAGTGAATGTGCCAGAACCAATGCACCGAGCGAGTATGTGTCGTTCGTCGTTAACGTCACCCACGCAAAATCTGTAATATTTTTTTTTATGAGTTCAATATTATTGAAATTTTAAATTTATAGACAATAAATTAAATTCAATTTATTTTTCAATTTAATTTAGCATTTTTTGATTTTTTTTTTAATAGGTATTATTTACGTCAATTAAGTGGCTATGCATATAAGCGAGTTATCGTGCAATTGCGAACTGCAAGTATTACACAAACATGATATATCATATTTACATAATATATTACAAGATAAAATAAATTACAAACATAAGAAATAAAATTTATATATTTAATTTATTAATGCTATGAATAAATAATTAAAAAATCTTTTTAAGATCTAATTAAGGAATAAATGAATTACAAAAATAATAAATTTTTTTGTATTTACACAGATAGGGAA
>NW_024031820.1:0-13893 GCF_002237135.1 Teleopsis dalmanni | reverse complement strand
TAAGTACTGTAATTGTTATTTAAATCAGTTTTTATTTAGGTCTTATACTTTGCTTATACTTTACAGATGCTTAAAAAACATTTAGCTGTGTGCTATTTGAATAGTAGTTATCACTCTCGAAAAGCAGAAATGATAAAAAATATACAGAAAATCGAAGAGGATGCGGTTAAACTAGAGAAGGAGAATATATGCTTTTGCTGCGGTGAAAGTTATGATACATTTCATGTAAGTTTGTCATAATCTGATAATTTCATAAATGTGTATATCTACGTTTAAAGGCAGAATAAAATTATAATTTTAATCTTCTCGTTTAAGAAATTCATTTTTGGATAGACAAATTCAATAAAGTGAATAAATAAAATTTTTTTTATTTCAATAAGTTCCTTATTTCTAATAAAATGTATCAGTAAATTAGTGAATATATTAATTTTATTATGATTCATATACACGTTGTAAATTGATTAAATTAACTTATTTTGATGTTAAAACCTTAGTACTTTAATTAATATTAAGAATATAAGTTAAGGTTCTTACTTAATTATTCTGTTATCTTGAAATTTTTACACTGTTAATTACGTATTTTGATGTATTTATTTTTTTTCTTTCTAATTTAATTTTTTTTTTTTTAGAGAGGTCATATATATTGCTCTGATTGCCCAAATTCATTTAAAACTCAAATAAGTTACGAACGACATGTTTTTATAACGCATTCGGAAGTTGATAAATTTCCTTGTTCCAAATGTGAAGCAAAATTGCGTACAGCTACGCTACTGAAGTTACACAAAAAGCAACACACAACTTCTGAAAGATTGTATGATTTTTGTACTTAAATTTTGAAAAATTTATAATTACAATTATAAATTTATTATTACAAAATATATATTTTTTAATTTCTGCAAAAGGCATAAACGTGCACATACAAGAAAGGAACCTTTTATTTGCGACTTTTGTGAGAAGAAATGTTTTTCACCGGGTGAATTGAAAATACATCGTCGTTGTCACACCGGTGAAAAACCCTACGCATGCACTGAAGTAAATGTTTATTTATTTTATTTTTATATAAGATTAATTAAAATAAATGTATAATTTTTTAGTGCAACCAAACATTTTCTACTAAGAGCTCACTTAATCGACATTTGAGACGGCATACAGGTGAAAAGCCCTACACTTGTACTGAAGTGAATATTTCATTTATTGTCATTTAATATTTAATAATAAGCATTCATTTTTTAGTGTGAAAAAAGTTTTGCTATTAAGCACGCACTCAATCGTCATATGGAGCGTCATATTGGTGATAAGTCACAGTATGAACACATATTAAAAACTAATAAGAAGTAATTATACTTAGGCTGAAAGAATAAATTTAATATAAGTTAAATTTTATAGACATAAAAAACAAATCCAAATTCATTCATCTAAAAGCAAGAGTAAAAATGAAAATCAGGAGGACAAACTGAAATGCAAAGATTGCAAAGCGATATATACGACAGAGGAAGAACTTAAGATTCATTATGAAACTGGAACTCATATACGTAAGTTATTTTTAATATATATAATATTTTAGTATATATGAAGAAATTAGTAATTGTTTTGAAAATGAATTTGAAATTAAAAAAAAATATAACATTTATTTAATAATGTTAAATCTACACGTATATATCATTTAATTTATTTTATAAATTTTATACAAACTGATAAGAAAATAACAACGCAGTTAGTTAAGAATGCAAGAGAGCATAAAGGAATTTACCAATACCGCAAAATATACTAATAAAAGTTTAGTCTGCATCTTCTATTTCAGCGGCAAAGTTAAATCCGATATTATCATATTCTTTGTATAATTTGTTGAGAACTTTAATGCCCAAAAGATTTTTCTAATAATATAAATAATATATGAACCAAGATTCAATGAAATTATTTTTTCTAAGCTTAGGGTACGTTTTCATATATATTTCAGCTGAATATAACAAAAGCAGCCCTAAAGATGTGAAAGAAAGAAAAAAAAACTGCACGCTATGTAGCATAGAATTTAATTCAGTTAAAGATTCGATCTTTCACTTCCTGAAGATACACAGAGAGCATCCACAGACTTTCCTCAGTGCTAAATGTGCCCAAAACTTAGAACCAAATAATGTCGCTACGTCATCAGAAAAGCATTACAGAAGTGATAATTCCAACGAAAACCCTATTGAAAATGTTACTCCAACTGATAACAATGTCTTGCCATCACTTAAATATGAAGAACTTTCGTCAATGGTAAATGGAGTTATTAAACAAGAATGTATAGTAGATGAAAGAACTGAACCAACCACAGAAAAATTATTATTCAATAACGAAAATAAAAGTGAAAGGATACAGCCAACACATATGAGTAATAATGAACAAATATACATCAATGATGAAGTTATTATGCAACAATTTATAAAACAAGAAGATCCCGATGCACCTGCAGAGAATTTACTATTAGAAAGCGAAATGTATAGTATTATAACAATAGAAAATGAGACTATTAAAAATGAACCAGAATCTGCTGTTACTGAAACTCCAGACGGTACAATTATAAATGATCGAATACCTCTCGATTATGGCGGTGTTTCACAAAAAGTAATAGAAAATAGTGAAACTGAAACAGTTACTGAGCAATTAATTATGGAAAACGAATCAACTGTGTTCAAGTAAGTGATATATACATAAATAAAGAAAATAAATATCATAATTTAAATTTTTGCAGTGTTCATAAAAGTAAAATCACAAATGAGCCATATATCAATTGCGACTCTTTTAAAAAGAAATTGCTGAAATTGGGTGTACAGAATGACCTTAATCGTTCTTACAACAGTGAAAACCCATACTCCTGTGCTAAAGTGAATATAATAATTACTGTTGTAAAAATAAACATAATAAGTGTATATTTATATTATTTTATTCTAGTGTAATAAAAGTTTCTCTCTCAAAAGGTCACTGAATTATCATATAAGGTATCATTGTGGTAAAAAACTTAATACGTGCACTGAAGTATATAATTTAATAAATTTTATTTAAATTTAAATAATATAAGTAAAAATATTTTTAATAGTGTAACAAAATTTTTGCTTCTAAGAAAGGACTCAATATTCATATGAGACAACATACTGGCGAAAGACCTTACAAATGCACTGAGGTATATATTTTAATTATTTTCAATTTAACAATCATTATAAGAAGTCTATATTTCTAATAGTGTAATAAAGGTTTTACTGTTAAGAGCTCACTTATTCTTCATATGAACCAGCATACTGGTGAAAAACCATGCATATGTACTGAAGTATATATTTCAATTGTTTTATATAATATTAAAAATAATAATTACATAACTTTTTAACTTTTTAAGTGTAATCAACATTTTTCTACAATGAGCTCACTCAGAATTCATATGAGGCGACATACTGGTGAAAAACCCTACAAATGCACTGAAGTACATATTATAATTATTTTATATTAGATTAAAAATAATAAGTATTTAATTTTGAAGTGTAATCGACATTTTTCTATAATGAGCTCACTCAAAAGTCATATGAGGCGACATACAGGTGAAAAGTCTTACACATGCCCTCAAGTATAGTTTTCAATTATTTTGATTTAATATATAACATAAGTAAATATTGGTTTTAGTGTGAAAAAAGTTTTGCTGTTAAAAAAGATCTTAATCGTCATATAAAAGGACATACTGGTGAAAAACCTTACACATGCACTGAAGTAAATATTGCAACTATTATTATATATAATTTCTATATGTAATGAGTATATATTTTTAACAGTGTAAACAATGTTTTGCTCGTAAGGAAACACTGAAACGACATATGAGACGACATACTGGTGAAAAACCATACACATGCACTGAAGTAAATATTTTTGTTGTTTGTAATAAAGTTTTGATCCCAAGCATAAATTTTTATAGTGTAGCAAAGGTTTTTCCGCTAAGAAGTCGCTTAATCTTCACATGAGGCAACATACTGGTGAAAAGCCATACACATGCACTAAGGTATACAGTTCCATTAATTTTATTTAAAATTAAATACAATAAATATATATAATTTTATTAGTGTGAAGAATGTTTTCTTCGTAAAGATCGACTCAATATTCATATGAGGGAACATACCGGGGAAAAACCCTACACATGCACTGAAGTATAAACTTGTATTTTAAAAATTTTTATTTGAGATGACAATATATTTTTAATAGTGTAAACAAAGTTTCACTCGTAAGGAGAGACTTGAAATCCATGTGAGGCGACATACTGGTGAGAAACCGCATTCATGAGTTACATATGCATCCACTCAAACACATAATAAATACAAATATAATATAATGGGTAATAAAGTTAACCCAGTATAAAATATACATTTTATTATTTTTACTGTTCGTGACAATTTCATATAATTTTATGATTCACAATATTGAACGATTTCAATATTGTTCGTGACAATTCCTAATTGGACAATTCGTCACACATTTCTAAATAGTAAATGGTACCATTGTTTAATAAACTAATAGATGTTTATTAATTATGCGTATTCAAGTTATAACAATGCATCTCTTTAACATCAAAGATCGATCATTAAACACGCACCTAATTATATTAGAAATTCTTCTATGATGATGCATCCAAGTAATATTGGTATAAAGTCACGTTCACCTAATTATCGATCCTAACATAAAATATGTTTTACGACACACTTTACAAGCATCGATCCTATTGGGTAATTACACAGATGCTTGGTTTATGATAGAATATTATTCTATCATTCATCCCATATAAAAACTGAATGCACCACTCAGAGGCAGTCAGTACAATTTCGACCATGTCTTCGCCATTATATTAAATTTCAAATCTCGTCCTCGTTAATAAAATAAATATCTTATTCGTGTGTGATTTTCTTTTATAAAAATAAATAAAATCTTAACTTTGTAAATGTTTAGTGAATGTTTAAATAAATAATAAAAATATATAAAAAGTGTCATTCGTGTTTTATTTTAAAAATATATTTATATAACATAAATATATAATTCATGCACTGAAGTAAATTTTGCTATTATTTTTCTTGAATATATAACTTTGAATATATAAGCACATATATTTTTTATAGTGTGGTAAAAGTTTTGTTAGTAAAGAAGAACTCAAGATACATATGAGGCGACATACTGGTGAGAAACCTTACTCATGTACGAAAGTCAGTTTTTCAATTACCTTTATTTAGTATTGTATAAAAATTAGATTTATGTTTTTTAGTGTAATAAAAAATTTGTTGCTAAGATAGGACTTAATCTTCACATGAAACGACATATTGGTGAAAAGCCACACGTTTGCCTTGAATGTGGAAAACGTTTTATGCTCGCCTTTGAGCTACGTTATCACAGTAAAACTCATTTACGACTATTTGCTTGCGATGAGTGTGACGAAAAATTCAAAACAAATAAAAAGTAACTCTATTTATATTAAAAAATTAAATTTATTAAAGGATTATTTTTACAGACTTTTAAAACATATCAGAATTCATTCATCTGTAAGAAAGCGGGAAAACAAAGCCCAGAAGCATAAATTCAAATTCATGGAATGCAATGTGGCAGAGGAAGAACTTAAAAATCATTACGACAGGGGAGATCATATAAGTGAGATCTTTGTAAAAATATAATATATGAGTATTTTGAGAAGCAATTAATAATTCTTTGTTTAAAAATTGCGTTGCTACTGTGACTTTTAATACGTATAACCTTACATGACAATTTTTATCTTTTGAAAAGAAAACTTTATTTTATTTTGGAACTATATTTAGCATGAGACTACAACAAAGAGTTTTCTTTTGTGTTTTTAGGCTTTAATAAACATAATATCTAAAAATTAAAACAGTCGTGTAATATCAAGATATTTTTTGATGTTTTCAAGGGTTTTCTTAAGGGTAGATTATAATAATAATATTATTTTCCAAATATTTTGTAAACTTAAACCTAAAAACACTAAAGAACATTAGGCTTTAAATGAAAGTGATTTATTTATTTATATATTTTTATATATTGTTTTTAAAATCAAGCATTAATCTTGTGAAATTTTGTAAAAACATTTGTATCAAAAATGTTTTGCTTATTACGAACCATTATAGAACGACGTTGTTAATAAGTTTTAAGTATTTATATATAAAGTATTATAAAATAAGACTATTATTCAATATTTACTGCATATTTTTATATATATTTCAGACGAATATACCAGCAGCAGCCTCAGCAGCCTGGATTCAGTTAAAGCTTTGAACTCTCAAATGCTTGAGGTGAATAAAAAGCATACAAAAACTTTGTGGAATGATGATATTGGGAAAAAATTAAAACGAAATGGTTTCGAATCTTCATTAATAAAGATTAACAAAATTGATGATTCAAAGGAAATTTCAACTGAAAATATTGTTAATACAGTTAATAACAAGAGTAAATTACAAATAAATTATGATGAAGAGATATCGTTGAAAATTGGAAGAGATATCGTTGAAAAATTATTGTTAAAAAACAAATTGAAGCCAAAAAGTACTAATAATCAAACATTAATCGCGAGTGGCTTTATTACACAACAATTTTTTAAGGAAGAAGAATCTGAAATAGCTACAAAGAGTTTACCTTTAGAAAACCAACTATACACTGTTATAACGCTAGAAAATGCTACAATAAAAACGGAACCAGAAAGTACCACAGAAAACTTCGTTTGATGAGCTTAAACAAGTTGAGTGTAAAGATTCCACAACGTGATCAGCGAAATGCACTGAGACAACATAAAGTGTGTTAGGTAGCACAGTATTCTAGACTGGAAAAAATTGAATTGAACTGACTTTCAAAGTGAAGAACGTGAAATTGATATTTACAAATAATTAATTAAATTTGAATTATTTACAAGTTATTGAAAGTTCTATTTAACTGTGTAAGCGTACTCGCACATTCACCTACAGCAGATAAAAAATCAAGAGTGAATGGCGTGTATCTTCCCATAAGGCACTATATTACGAATAAAAGTTTTCTTTCAACAAAACATACAACTTAGAAAATAACAACGTGTCGAGGGAGGGAAAAACGTAACCTAGAACAGGGAAAATTTGTTAACAACAAGGCGGAGCCACACAACGTACAAAATTATATCACTGCCCAATAATTATCCAATAATAATAAAATAAAAACAAAAGACGAATTGTATTTTAATAAAGTTGAAGAACATACAAAAATTTTTCTTTCAAGGCTACACTCGATCTTCATATAAAACGTCGTATTGGTTGAAGTACTGAAGTGTACTGAAGTGAATTTTAATGATTTTATTTAATATTAAAAATAAACTATGTATTTATTATAGTGTGATAAAAGAACTCAATCTCCATATTGCAATTATTTTCATTTAACATTACTTAATAAACATTTCGGAATTACTCAAGCGTCATATGCGCCGACGTACTAGTAAAAAACCCATTACATGCTCTTCAAAGTTTTTCTGTTAAGCAGGCGTTTATAATTCATATGAAACAGCCGACATACTGGTGAAAAGTAACGCCATTGCAACGAATGTGTAAAACCTTTTTTACAATCTATTTACATAGCTACGTTGTCACAGAAAAACTCATTTACGCCCATTTGCTGTGATCAGTGTGAAGAAAAAAGCAAAACTTATAAGAAGTATGTGGTTCTATTTTTTCTTTAGAAGCAAGAGTGATTGGTGCTTCCTCCATTTAATCACTCCGTCAAGTGTTTCCACAGTTTTCTCCTACGTCTTTTTTGACTAATACTTCAAATTCTTGAACATAAAGACGTTAGGGGTACGATTTTGCAGCATAATTATTAAGTCCACTGCCGAAGTTGATTCTGCAGGTAGGATCAAGGTAATAAGACCAAATTTTCCTAGCGATGTTGTGCACGTTGCTTCTGCCTGCCCGCCATTCGGAGACAGATGATGTATACAACGTGATCAAATAAGCCAAGGCTTCGAAAGTTCTTGGGCCAGATGGAATTTCAATGCTTATGCTCAAGCACATTGGGGCCATTGGCCTTCAATTTTACTCATATTCTGAACACCTCATCCCAAACATATGATAGACTGGGAGCATAATCCTTCAGCTGAAATCGGGCAATGCGGTTGCCCTAGGTAAAACATCCATCCCTGACAGCACAAAAACAATGTTTCTGCAATTATCTTGTAGGTAAATCATCCTTTGTTGATTTTAGATACAAGGTATCTAAAGCCATGAAATTGAAACAAGGTTTTCCTCAGGGCAGCGTTCTTTCACTGATTCTTTTTAATCTCTACATGTCTAAACTCCCAGATCCCTTTGAGGGAGTCAGATAAATAATGCATGCAAACGACTATGTAACCGATTGACCAACGTGCTAAAAGCTCTTTACCCCAAGAGATCGCTCTTGAAACCCTGGTAAGCACATGCAAAGCAATATGTCGTCCTATTGTGGCATATGTAGCTCCAGTATGGACTCCACAACTCTGTGAGTAGCAATGGACTAACATCCAATCATGTCAAAACACACACTGCTCTTCGGATTGTAACTCGCTGTCATCTAATGTTGCATGTTGACCACCTTTATGCGGAATCAAAATTACTTCTTGTAAAAGAACATAACCAACTGCTGTCCAAGCAATTCCACACAGATGGACATTCTAATGGTGCCATGGCTAGTAGTGCGCTCCCTCCAAGACGTATTCGTCGATTTCTTGCTTCCTACTAAGGATGCCTGTTATCTCTCAGGAAAAACGGCGTCTCTCCCGTGCAGCAAGAACTGTCCTAGCTCAATTTAGATCAGAGTATAGCCATGTGTTAAACAGTTACTTATCACGCATAAACACGTCTATTCCTAATGTGTGCCCAAACTGCAGCTTTATCCCCCATGATGTCGCCCATATATTTTATTGTCCCTCTACGCACACAAATTTTAGTCAATTGACCTTTGAACTTAACCTAATGTTCTCTCTTCCCCCTTTTTCACATTAACCTTACTACAAACACCATCCATCTACATCCCAACCCATGCATTCGTCTTGTAATCCTTAGATGGTTTCTGCTTTTCAGATCTCGGCGGACTATAATCACGTCAACGACACTGAGATTTTCGATTATATTGGATATAGCGCTTTATCTTCCAATATATAAACTGTAATAAAAAATTCAATTAGTTTTAAAAATAAATGTAATAACAAATCTACATATTTTGAATTTCTATACCCATATCGTACACACGACTGCTACCAATTATGACTATTATGCGATTAAAATGGAGTCAGTCAGAAGGTAATCAACCTGACGTCCCCATTTTTCCAGCTCCTTTTTAAAATATCGAAAGAAAAAAATTCAATATTTAATATTTATGAATTAAACATAAATTAAATTAAACTTACTTAAATCGGTTAGTCAAATTATGTACTTTAATCTTCACTGTGTTTTTCTTAAAGTTCATATTACACCTCGCTATTCCAGCCGCAATATCAGTGTATACATGGCTGGGCGGTCAGCTCTTTTTAGGCGGGAAGTAATGGATAGAAATGTGAGATTCCTTGCTAAGGGGTTAACATGTTCTGTCAGCCTTTTATTATATTTTTCTCTTATATTGTCAAATTCTGCTTTAACTAAGGGAATTTGTAGATCTCGGAGGATACTTTCATTCCTAATATACCATGAGGCACCAGTGATTGTTCTCAGTATTTTTGACTGAGCTCTTTGAATAATTTCATTAGCATTATCTAAGTCCATATTGGTTTGATAATGCTTTGAAGCATTAGCATTACCATAAGTCTATATTGGTTTTATAATGCTGTTATACAAAAGTATTTTATACTCTAGGCACAAGGAGAATCTGTTATTAATGAACGAATGCAATTTAGGGGCTTGGAGCTTCATCTGAATTTTTTTAGCTTGAAGATGCTTGCGCCAAGTTAACCGTCCGTCTAGGTGAATATCTAAGTAAGTTATATTATCTGCTTGTGGTATAGGAATGAAATTTGGTAAAATTGTTGGAGATGTGCTTCGATTTAAGGTAAAAATGACGAATTTAAATTGTAGTTCATTAATTTTTATTCGACATTTTGACAACCATTTCTCCACCCAAAATAAATAAGATTGCAGTTGGTTTGAAGCTAACACAATGTTTTAATTTCGACATAAAATTGCCATCTCATCGGCAAACGTTGTGGTGACAAGTGAGTTACTTATTGGGATATCAGATGTGTAGAGTACATACAAGATAGGGCCAAGAACGTTTCCTTGTGGAACGTCAGCTTCTATTTCTAATTCAAATCATAATCAAGTGAACTAAATTATTGGAGCATATAACATATATTATTTGAATTAAAACAATTGTTTGCATTAACCAAAATATTTTTAAATCACTGAAAAAGAAATTATTGCAACAAAACGCGAAAATACAACTTGTATTGCGATCAGAACAATATATAAAATAAATAAATAAATAAAACTCGTTAAATAAATTGCAACTCTGGTGTTGAGAAACAATTCCCAGTACTTTTTTTAATTGGATTTATTGACACATTTTGTAAAAGCAACAAATATTAGTTGAAGTAAACGAAACTTTTGAGTTTGTTTTTGTTGATATTAACTATGCATGTATAATGATTTTGTTATTACAACAATTGGATAAAATTATAAGACTTATATGTGTATGAACTTAATAAAATATACGAATAAAAATTGCAAATTTCACTATTAATTACTTATTTAGTATCTTAATATAAACGCATGTGAATAATATATTAAGGAAATTGCTTTCAAAATTGATTATAAATAAATTTGTTTGATGCAGAGATAAAATTCTATTTAAATTATTTACTATCTATTTGCAATGTTTCTAAGTATTGCTGATAGTATAATAATATTAATATATAACGTAAAGAATAATTATTTTAATAATATATTTCTTCGTTGAAAATGAATGATTTCAATTATTAGTAAAGTAACAACAATTAAAAAAATTACTTCACTGTTTTGAAAGACGAACGCTTTTTCACTCAAACGGTCGCTTAAATAAATTGAAAAGTTGACCAGGACAGCTAAAATAAAAAAAAAATGAGTCACGACGTTTTAAAAACCATTTCCATTAAAAACGAAGTAGGCCCAAACATTGATTTTTTATTAACGGATAAAGATATAGTGAAATCGGAGGACAAAATTTCTAATATAAATGATAGGGTCCATTTGAATGCTGACGGTACAAAAGAAGCAGTTAAGGATCGTATTCCAAAATACAAATGCGGTAGCTGCTTGAAGTCATATAAAGTATTTGGTGTAAGTACTGTAATTGTTATTTAAATCAGTTTTTATTTAGGTCTTATACTTTGCTTATACTTTACAGATGCTTAAAAAACATTTAGCTGTGTGCTATTTGAATAGTAGTTATCACTCTCGAAAAGCAGAAATGATAAAAAATATACAGAAAATCGAAGAGGATGCGGTTAAACTAGAGAAGGAGAATATATGCTTTTGCTGCGGTGAAAGTTATGATACATTTCATGTAAGTTTGTCATAATCTGATAATTTCATAAATGTGTATATCTACGTTTAAAGGCAGAATAAAATTATAATTTTAATCTTCTCGTTTAAGAAATTCATTTTTGGATAGACAAATTCAATAAAGTGAATAAATAAAATTTTTTTTATTTCAATAAGTTCCTTATTTCTAATAAAATGTATCAGTAAATTAGTGAATATATTAATTTTATTATGATTCATATACACGTTGTAAATTGATTAAATTAACTTATTTTGATGTTAAAACCTTAGTACTTTAATTAATATTAAGAATATAAGTTAAGGTTCTTACTTAATTATTCTGTTATCTTGAAATTTTTACACTGTTAATTACGTATTTTGATGTATTTATTTTTTTCTTTCTAATTTAATTTTTTTTTTTTTAGAGAGGTCATATATATTGCTCTGATTGCCCAAATTCATTTAAAACTCAAATAAGTTACGAACGACATGTTTTTATAACGCATTCGGAAGTTGATAAATTTCCTTGTTCCAAATGTGAAGCAAAATTGCGTACAGCTACGCTACTGAAGTTACACAAAAAGCAACACACAACTTCTGAAAGATTGTATGATTTTTGTACTTAAATTTTGAAAAATTTATAATTACAATTATAAATTTATTATTACAAAATATATATTTTTTAATTTCTGCAAAAGGCATAAACGTGCACATACAAGAAAGGAACCTTTTATTTGCGACTTTTGTGAGAAGAAATGTTTTTCACCGGGTGAATTGAAAATACATCGTCGTTGTCACACCGGTGAAAAACCCTACGCATGCACTGAAGTAAATGTTTATTTATTTTATTTTTATATAAGATTAATTAAAATAAATGTATAATTTTTTAGTGCAACCAAACATTTTCTACTAAGAGCTCACTTAATCGACATTTGAGACGGCATACAGGTGAAAAGCCCTACACTTGTACTGAAGTGAATATTTCATTTATTGTCATTTAATATTTAATAATAAGCATTCATTTTTTAGTGTGAAAAAAGTTTTGCTATTAAGCACGCACTCAATCGTCATATGGAGCGTCATATTGGTGATAAGTCACAGTATGAACACATATTAAAAACTAATAAGAAGTAATTATACTTAGGCTGAAAGAATAAATTTAATATAAGTTAAATTTTATAGACATAAAAAACAAATCCAAATTCATTCATCTAAAAGCAAGAGTAAAAATGAAAATCAGGAGGACAAACTGAAATGCAAAGATTGCAAAGCGATATATACGACAGAGGAAGAACTTAAGATTCATTATGAAACTGGAACTCATATACGTAAGTTATTTTTAATATATATAATATTTTAGTATATATGAAGAAATTAGTAATTGTTTTGAAAATGAATTTGAAATTAAAAAAAAATATAACATTTATTTAATAATGTTAAATCTACACGTATATATCATTTAATTTATTTTATAAATTTTATACAAACTGATAAGAAAATAACAACGCAGTTAGTTAAGAATGCAAGAGAGCATAAAGGAATTTACCAATACCGCAAAATATACTAATAAAAGTTTAGTCTGCATCTTCTATTTCAGCGGCAAAGTTAAATCCGATATTATCATATTCTTTGTATAATTTGTTGAGAACTTTAATGCCCAAAAGATTTTTCTAATAATATAAATAATATATGAACCAAGATTCAATGAAATTATTTTTTCTAAGCTTAGGGTACGTTTTCATATATATTTCAGCTGAATATAACAAAAGCAGCCCTAAAGATGTGAAAGAAAGAAAAAAAAACTGCACGCTATGTAGCATAGAATTTAATTCAGTTAAAGATTCGATCTTTCACTTCCTGAAGATACACAGAGAGCATCCACAGACTTTCCTCAGTGCTAAATGTGCCCAAAACTTAGAACCAAATAATGTCGCTACGTCATCAGAAAAGCATTACAGAAGTGATAATTCCAACGAAAACCCTATTGAAAATGTTACTCCAACTGATAACAATGTCTTGCCATCACTTAAATATGAAGAACTTTCGTCAATGGTAAATGGAGTTATTAAACAAGAATGTATAGTAGATGAAAGAACTGAACCAACCACAGAAAAATTATTATTCAATAACGAAAATAAAAGTGAAAGGATACAGCCAACACATATGAGTAATAATGAACAAATATACATCAATGATGAAGTTATTATGCAACAATTTATAAAACAAGAAGATCCCGATGCACCTGCAGAGAATTTACTATTAGAAAGCGAAATGTATAGTATTATAACAATAGAAAATGAGACTATTAAAAATGAACCAGAATCTGCTGTTACTGAAACTCCAGACGGTACAATTATAAATGATCGAATACCTCTCGATTATG